>NC_066584.1:162077625-162382184 GCF_024323335.1 Lathyrus oleraceus | reverse complement strand
AAAAGGGGGGGACCACCGTCATTAGAAACGAGAAGAATGAACTAATCCCTACAAGGACAATTATAGGTTGGCGAGTGTGTATCGACTACAGGAGGTTAAACATTGCGACCAGGAAATACCACTTCCCTTTGCCATTCATTGATCAAATGTTGGAAAGGCTAGCTGGTCATGATTACTACTATTTTCTAGATGGATACTCCGGGTATAATCAGATTGCTATTGCTCCGGAAGACCAAGAGAAGACGGCATTCACATGCCCTTATGGTGTATTTGCTTACAGAAGAATACCATTCGGGTTGTGTAATGCTCCAGCCACCTTCCAACATTGCATGACTTCCATCTTTGTTAACATGCTTGAAAAGCATATGGAAGTGTTCATATATGACTTTTCATTATTTGGATCTTCGTTTGATAACTGTTTAACTAACCTTTCTCTTGTTTTAGATATGTGCCAGCAAACAAATTTGATTATGAACTAGGAGAAGTGCCATTTCATGGTGCGAGAAGGAATAGTCTTGGGTCACAAAATTTCCTACAAGGGAATTGAAGTCGACCAAGAAAAAGTGGAGGTGATATCTAAGCTTCCGCCTCCGGTTAACGGAAAAGGTATCAGGAGTTTCTTAGGACATGCAGGTTTTTACCACAGGTTCATAAGAGATTTCTCTAAAATAGCCAAACCACTGACCACTCTATTGGTTAAGGATAAGGCTTTTGTGTTCGATGAAGAATGTACCACAACGTTTAAGACATTGAAAAACAAATTCGTATCGGCACCAATTGTAATTGCCCCAGATTGGTCTCTCCCGTTTGAGATCATGTGTGATGCTAGTGATATTGTTGTAGGGGCAGTTCTAGGACAACAGAGAGAGAAACTGCTACATGTTATTTACTATGCTAGTCATGTGTTGAACCCTGCGTAGATGAACTATGCTACTACTGAGAAGGAGTTGTTAGCAGTGGTTTATACATTTGATAAATTCCAGCAATACCTGTTAGGATCAAAGGTTATTGTTTATACTGACCATGCTGCTTTGAAATATCTATTTGCTAAACAGGATTCTAAGTCGAGGCTTCTGAGATGGATCTTGCCCCTCCAAGAATTTGATGTGGAAATTAGGGACAAAAGGGGATATGAAAACACTGTTGCCGATCATTTATCTCAAATGTCGCCAATTGAAGAAATAGAAGACAAGAGACCAATAAAGGATGAGTTTGCTGATGAACACATCCTAGCTGTCATTGGTATCCCTTGGTTCACGGACTACGCGAATTATCTAGTAGGTGGTGTAATCCCTAATGTTTTTTATTCTAACAAGAAGAAAAAGTGTTTACATGATTGCAGGTTCTACTTGTGGGATGACCCATTCCTATACAAGAGAAGAGTAGATGGACTAGTCAGAAGATATGTCTTGGAGAAGGAACAAAAGGATGTGCTTAGAGCTTGTCATGATTCAGATTATGGAGGACACTTTAGTGGTGAAAGAACAACAGCTAAAGTCCTTCAGTTGGGTTTATACTGGCCCTCACTGTTCAAAGATGCGCAATACATAGTCAAGGAGTGTGATAGATGTCAAAGAACAGGCAACATTTCTAAGAGGAATCAGATGCCGCAGAATGCCATGCTGGAAATCAAATTGTTTGATGTATGAGGAATAGACTTCATAGGACCGTTCCCACCCTCATTTGGAAATAATTACATCTTAGTAGTTGTGGACTATGTATCAAAGTGGGTGGAAGTGGTGGCATTACCCACTAATGATTCCATAGTGGTAATGACTTTTCTAAAGAACAATATTTTCTCAAGATTTGGAGTGCCGAGAGCACTTATCAGTGATGAAGGTACTCATTTCTTAAACAAACTGGTGGAAAATCTATTGAAGAAGTACAATGTTAAACACAAGATCGCCACCCCATATCACCCTCAAACGAGTGGCCAGATCGAAGTGTCTAACAGGCAGATAAACAAAATCCTGGAAAAGACTGTCTGCGTATCTCGAAAAGACTAGGCAATGAAGCTAGAAGATGCATTATGGGCATACAGGACAACATTCAAAACTCCTATAGGTATGTCCCCCGATCAGTTAGTTTATGGTAAAGCTTGTCACTTGCCACTCGAGTTGGAGCACAAAGCGTTTTGGGCTTCCAAATTCTTAAATTATGATCTTGCCAAAGCTGGTGAATCCCAAATTCTTCAACTTCACGAGCTAGAAGAATTTAGGAATCAAGCTTATGAGAATTCCAAACTTTATAAGAAGTAGACAAAAAAATGGCATGATCAGAAGATCTTGAGAAAGGAGTTTGTGGAGGGACAGTTGGTGCTCTTGTTTAATTCCAAGTTAAAACTTTTTCTGGGAAAGTTGAAATCCAGATGCTCCGGTCCGTTTTTGGTTCACCGAGTGTTTCCCCATCGAGAAATAGAACTTAAAAATCAAAGTAACGGGGACACATTTAAAGTGAACGGACAAAGATTGAAACCTTATTACAATGGGAAAGAGAGTGGGTTGATAGACAATGTTCGTCTCAAAGGATAAGATGGACGATCGTCGAGCCATACGATGTTAAAAGAAGCGCTTCGTGGGAGGCAACCCACGCTGTTTAATTTTAACAATTTCCGTTGTTTTGGTGTGTTTCGTTTTGTTTTTTGTTTTTTTTGTAGGTTCACGCAGCGACCACATAGGATGGAAAGAGAGGTTTGAACTCAACCAGGAGAATTCAATATGCCAGAAGACCAAGGCGAGACAGGTCGGAAAAAAGTTTTTTTGAGAAAAACAGGGTCCTGACATGGGTGCCTGTGTCAGGGTATGCCCAAAAGAAGGAAAATGGTGTTTCCAGTAGGCTGACACGGCCGCCCGTGTCAGCCCAACTGAAGAAAATGGTGGAAAACAGAATCCTAACACGGCCGCCCGTGTCATGGGACACGGCCCGTGTCAGGCAGCGCGTGGTCAAAATTTTGAGTGTTTCAACTTCATTTTTTATGGACCCCACCCTATTTTTTCACCAATAATCACCATATTAACTCATCATTACTCCTATTAATTAGATTTTCTCCACTTTTTTCTCTCTTTCTCACTTAACCCTCCTTCTTCCTCCTTGAGCTTTCACATAACTCTATAGCCTCCACCATTAAAGCTCACTCCTTTATCACCATAAACCTTCCAAATCGCCTACTCCCTTCACAAAAGTTGCTCCATTTTTAGTCCTCTACAAGTACACAGTAATCTTTTCTCCTAACTCCATACTTTATTTTTGTTCAAAAAATTTGCAGGGACCAAATATGCAGCCAAGACGAATTGCTAAGGGAAAGCAAGTGGAGGTTGAGCCGTCAAGGCCTCGGAAGAGGACCATTTGCCATCTAAATGATCATGACATCATCTTCGACAAACCGGAGCACGAGAGGCATTATTCGTCTCACGTCAAGCGTAAGATCACGCCAACGAGGTATTTATGCTCTGACACTCTAGCTTAATTGGGTATGTCTGAAGAATTGGATAGAATGTTTCATGTACTAGGCATGTTAGAATTTATGCACTATGAGGCGCCTACTTTTGAGCGCATAACTTTGGAATTTTTGAGTATTATTGATTTGAAGTTGAAGTAGGGGTGGACAGGTACCACGATGTACTATGGTGGCACTATGCATTTCAGGTTATATAACGTTGACCATGAGTTGACGGTTGAGCAACTAGGTGATATCCTCTGCTTACCCTTGTATGGTCTCAGAGTTGTTCCGGATAGTTTTAATGCTAAAACTTTTTGGTTAGCCATCACTGGTCGAACCGATTATGTGGCGTAGGGTGCTAAGGAATTTGGGATTCAGAACCCCTGTTTCCGCTACGCTCAGAAGGTACTGGCTTTCACATTCTTTGGTAGGGTGATAGTACCAGTGTGGCTACCTATAGGGAGCTATTCTTTCTATTTGCCATGGCAAACAGGGTTGTTGTGAGTGTTGCAGTATTTGCAGCTGACTACCTCGGTAGAATGGGAAGAGCTGCTCAGGGCGGAATCTCCATTGGGGGTATAATCACACAGATAGCCCACCATTTTGGATACGACCCTACTGCCCTAAATGAGACACTAGTGTCAAGTAAGAATAAGCTGGACATGAATGCTCTAGTTCAGCAAGGTATGATCTCTCAAATCTTAGATTATTATGCTTTGATGAGTTCTAGCCAGTTTATCATGGCACTTCCTGACCCTGCAAGGATAAGCATTTCTGACACTTCTAATTGGTTATATGAGAGTTTCGTCCATGATGATATGGACGAGCACAATTCTGACACTTTTTTTTGTAAGTGACCAGCACGAGGAAGATGCGTAGGAGCAAGAGCAATTTATCCCTCCATAAGAGGACACCACGTATATAGGTATCAGGTCGTCATCTATGACACCGGACCAATGGTCGTGGATACAGACTGAGATCGATGATCCCCGAGAAGAGCAGGCACGCCAAGGGGTAGGGCAAGCTCGTCAAGGAACAGTAATGGATAAGATGCATGTGCTGATGCAAGAATTAATGTTGTAATTTCTTCCGTCACAATTAGGCTTTGTGAGTTCCCCTTCTATCGTGGATTAAACATTGCGGACAATGTTTGGTTCAAGTGTGTGTGTGGGGGGGGTGTTTATTACTTTATTACTTTCAGCATTATTTTTATGTCATTTTTCTGATTGTTTATTGTCTATTTAATTAGTGTGTGAGGTATTTCGTGAGTTACAGATCGAGGGTATTCGTGTCGAATGAATGATAAGGCATGTAGTTAGTGGATGAAAGACACACCCCATACTTGCTCTCCAGGAAACCATTGAAAGTTGGTACTACTAAAGTGAATAATCGGACGCGACTTTTCGTTACTGGACTGACACAGGAATAATTTGCACCCAAAACAAAGACGAAGCTACACCGCACTAGAGGTATCTTGGAACCTGTAAGTTATACCAAACATGGTGAGGATCATAAAAAGCCAAACACTTATCATCATGAGTGCTTTTCAGGTATGTCTTTGTCACTCTGAGTTTGCGTAAGTAGATATTGGAATTTCAAGATACACATATATACACTGAGGCACTTCTTTGTTTTAACCCAGAGCCTTTCCAGCCAACCAATAAATATTACCCTTCGTTTACCCAATTCGAGCCATATTCCCCTTTTGTTTGTTATGCACCGTTGTAAATAACTGTAAGTCCAAACACTCCCTTACCTTGCTTGGATAAGTGTTGTAGATTGTTGATATGTGAAAAATTCTAAGTTTGGGGTTTGGACATCGGTAAGAACTAGATAAGTGCATATGAGAAGAAAAGAAAAGAAAAAAATTGTTGTGAAACTTCAACAAAAAAAGATAGAAAGAAAAAAATGAGAAGTAGAATAAAGCACTTATCTAGAGGAGATTTAGTTTGGCAAAAAGCATGCTCAAAGAAACATTTGAGTAAAAACAAAACAAAAACTAATGAATCCTAACAAGAATGGTGTCCAAAAATCTCTAAGTTGAACGATTGAACATAGTGATAAGGATAACAACACGGACTCTGAGCCTAAACCATTAGTTTCCCCCTTTTTTGTTTGTTTTTACCACCTTGTGCCTAAGCCCCGTTATACCCTTAATAACCCTCGAATAGTGTGTGTAATGTGTACTTGAAATGAAGATAGATGTTATTCAAACTTATGAGTTTACTCTGTATGCTCTGAATTTTGAGTGTAAACATTTTAACCTGGAGAGATTTGGTGAGAGTGTGAGAAGCTATAGGTGAAGAGGTGCTTCGATGTGAAAGTGTGGCGGAACATCGAAAGTCGGGGAAGAATAAAACAGTGAACGAAAAGTGAAAAGGGAGTCGCGAAAGATCACGTCAATATTGCGGAAAGTGAATTGGAAGAATTTGGGGGTGACCGTCCTACTCTCCCGAGCATCACTTGAGGACAAGCAATGATATAAGTTTGGGGTTGTGACCGATCACCAATTCTACTAGTTTTCTGACACTCATTCGGCATTAATTCACGAAGTTGGTAACACTTTGTTTTACTTTTTTGTTATTTTGTCAAGTAAATTGGATATTCGCATTTCCATTCGCGTTTGGTTATTATCTTTGGCTTGTGTTAATGTACTACATTTTATGCTTTCTTTTGGTAGTTTTATTGGTTTTCAGGTCCAAGCAAGAATGCCCAAAGACTCGCCAAGGGAATCGGGCATTCTGGGCTCACGATGAATTGTTTTGAAGATACAGTGGACCTGACATGGCCACCCGTGTCACCTGACACGGCCACCCGTATCACCTGACACGGCCCGTGTCAGGGGAAGGATAAAAGAGGAGGATCAAGAGAAAAATAGTGGGCTGACACGGGTGCCCGTGTCAGCTAAGACGACCCGTGTCACCAAGTTTGGCATGGGCGTGTTAGAAACCAGAAGCAGTAAGCCAACACGGCCGACCGTGTTGCCTGATACGGCCAGTGTTGGCTTGGACGCCTCATCTTCTAATTTTATTGGATTTTTGGAGTTGCTGACCCCAAAGGGTGTTTTGGGTATTTGCTACATCGATTAATTGATTAGTGACTATTTAGGATACATTTTGAGGAAAAGAACATGACTTTTTTGGACGACAAAGATTGGTAAGATTGAGATTGGTACGATCTAGAGTTTTGGATAACGGAGGTCCTTCAAGAGCGAACGCGATTGAAGATCAATGTAATCGCCATTTCTTGTAATGTCTCATTTGAATATTGTATTTTCTTTGAATAATATGAGCGACTAAACCCCCCAATGCCAGGGGGTCCCTGATTTAATCATGTAATGACTTTGAATTTTTAATTCCCTCAATGTTATGTTTGTTATTCAATTTACTTGTGAAATGTTTCTAATGCTTTCGTTATCAGAAAAATAAGGATTGTTATATAGTTAACAATTTGCGGGATTGCAATTATTAAGGTTTTTGCACACTTAAACTGTAGTAGATATCACTTAGGACTAGGGATACCCTATGGTCACTGGTTATATCTTGTTATTTAAAAAAGCTTGGTTTCTTCATAATTTCCTAAGGACTTAGGTACTAGAATGAATGACCAAAGGCTCGTCGTCATTTTGGGTTCCCCTTAAAAGATAAACCTAATAACATTCAGTTAGAAGGTTTGTTCTATCAAGAGTGTAATGATCTCAAAAATTTGAAGAGTAGAATGGTGCATGCTTGGCATAATGTTCATAGAAAGGGAAGAGCCGTGATTTGTCCATACAATTGTGTAGCTTTTGAAGTTTACACTACTTGGGTGAAGAAGAGAGCTTTGGAGCTTAAGATGACGTACGTCTGCAAAAGACCTATGTCTATGGTTGTGGCTGAGCCATCAACTCTCCCCAACCAAGATATAGAGTAGTTGGAAGATTCACTCGCCAAGATAAAGTAAGAGAGGGACATGTGGGAAGAACGGTTCCATGCTTTGAATCGAAAGCAAGTGGAGTTGCAGCTTGAGTTGAAAGACAAAGATGCACTCATTGAGATTCTTGAGAAGCGTGCAATGAAGAGACAGAGAGAGCCAGGAAATTTATTTTCCTCTAGCATTCCTCATCCTTCTGGTGCTTGGAAGAAGATCGTCGATCAGCTCGTCATTGAGAAAGCTCAGATGAAGACAACTTATGAGTCAGAGATCAGACGCATCTGAAGGAAGTATATGCCTTTGGCTAGTTCAGCTGATTCAATTTCTAGGGATCCTTAGGATGATACTTTCCTTTTCTCTTGTATTTGTATTTTTGGTTTCTCAAGAAATTATACTCAGTGTAATCCTTCTAAATTTATATGAATAAAAAATAGATTTTTATGGTTAATCTAAATGTTATTATTGATTATTATAATTGAAATATTTGCAAGGCTGAATGTTCCTTGAAAATTAAAATAAAAACCTTGCATTTTCATGCATCATTTGCACAACAGGTTTCTTCAGCCAGATGTCTTATTGTTCTTCGTCTTTGTATCATACAAGTTGACTCATCACTATGATACGTGAGCTAATTGTCTAAGAAGAATGGATCATTTGGAACAGGAGAACTGGGAGCTCAAGGAAAAAGTTGTCAGACTCACCGCTCTGATGGAGCCTATGTAGAGCTAGTTTTTGTACTTTCAACGACTTGGGAAAGGCCTTATTCAAGCAATACAAGTAGATCATAGATATGGCTTCCGATCGTGATCAGTTGCGATCAGTGTCTAAGAAGGATAATGAGACATTCAAGGAGTACGTGCACAGATGGACGGAGATTGCTTCTCAAATTAGCACACCATTGGAGGAGAAGGAAATGACGAAGATATTCCTCAAAACTCTGAGTTCATTTTATTATGAACGCGTGATTGCCAGTGCTCCCAATGACTTCACTGAAATGGTGAACATGGGGATGCATTTAGAAGTGGGTGTCCGCGAATGCCATTTGTCTAAAGAATATGTGTCTACAGGCAAGAAGTATGGTGTGAGTTTCTCGAAGAAGAAAGAGGGGCAACCTAATGCAGTGTTTGCAGGGAGGAAGAGAAGGCCTTATATGAGAAAGAATCCAAGATCTCGCCAGCATCATCAAGTATCATCAGTCATTCTAGTATTTACCAACCATTCAGTAATTCAATAAGTAGCAATTCAGCAACAGCAACAACAACATCAACATCAACAGCAACAACAACATCAACGCACTCACAACAATCACAACTACAACAACAATCAGCATAATTTTGAGAGGAAGAATGTAACTTTTGATCCCATTCCGATGACTTATGCCGAACTTTATTCTTCCTTGGTTGGCAAGAATTTGATTCAGCAGAGGAATCCTCCACATACACCTGAGCCTCTGCCATGGTGGTACAAACCCGATCTGCACTGTGCTTTTTATCAGGGGGCGCCTGACCATGAGATAGAGAGTTGCAATCTATTGAAGTATGAGGTCCAGAAGTTGGTCAAGAGTGTTATGGTGTCCTTAGAGGACCGTGTGCAAAATGGCAAAGCTAATCCTTTGCCTTCTCATGGAAATTCTTGTGTGAATATGGTAGATGGTTGTCCTGGTAATTTCAGGGTTTTTGATGTTCGTCATATCCGACAATCTTTTTTTGGAGATACATAGGACTTTGTGTTTGATCAGTGATTGTGAACATGACCATGATGGTTGTGTTATCTACAGTTCAACCCTCGAGGATGTGTGATTGTTAAGAGGGACATTCAGAAGTTAATGGATGAAGGTGTGATCCAAAGTCAACAGTCCAGAGACATGGGTAATGATGTGAATGTTATTGTACCGGTATTCAAGACTCAGAATACGGTCAGAGGGCCCAGTCCTACATGCATTCGATAAAGTTGTAACTTATAAGTATAATTTTACTATGATTGAGAATGGGCAAGGCGTTCCTCTTCCCGTAACAAATTCAGTAGTGAGCATTGCAGTTGTCGTAAAGGTGACCCGCAGTGGTCGTGTATTTGGATCAGTATCTACAAAGGTTATGGAGGATGTGGTGGTTGGTAAGAGGGTGAATGTTCCTTCAGTTGATCTTGTTAATGCTTCAACTTGTCAGTCTGGTGAATCTAGCAGGTTGAAGGTTAAAGATGATGATAATGAAGTGATTTGATTAATTAAGAAGAGTGAGTTCAATGTTGTGGAGCAGCTGCTCCAAACACCATCCGAGATCTCTGTCTTATCTTTGTTGATGAACCTTGAGGCGCATAGAGAGGCTTTATAGAAGGTGATAGAGTAAGCCTATGTAGAGCATGATGTCACAGTTGATCAGTTTGATCATATTGTCGCAAATATCACTCCTTGCAATAATTTGAGTTTCTGTGATGAAGAGCTTCCCGAGGAAGGCAGAAATCACAACTTGGAACTCCATATATCCATGAATTGTAAAGAAGATGCTTTATCAAATGTTTTGGTAGACACTGGTTCGTCATTGAATGTTCTACCCAAATCTACTTTGGCAAGTTTGTCTTATCAAGGCGCACCTATGAGGTACATCGGTGTGGTTGTGAAAGCGTTCGACGGTTCTCGTAAAACTGTCATTGGAGAGGTGGACCTTCCAGTCAAGATTGGTCCGAATGAATTTCATATTACTTTATAAGTAATGGACATTCACCCAACCTACATTTGTTTACTGGGAAGGTCGTGGATTCACGAAGCTGGTGTCGTCACGTCGACTTTGCATCAGAAGCTTAAATTTGTTAAGAATGGAAAACTAGTTATTGTAGGAGGAGAGAAAGCGTTGTTGGTAAGCCATATGTCTTCCTTCACTTATATTGAAGCTGAATAAGAAGTTGGAACTCCGCTCCAAACTTTGTCCATAGCTAATGAAGTTCAGAAGACTGGGGCATCCATGTCTTCTCTAAAGCATGCAAGGGAAGTTATTCAGGATTGTGGCACCGACAAGTGGGGTCGTGTTGCAGAAGTCATTAAGAACAAGAATAGAGCTGGTATGGGATTTCAACAAGGACCGTTCAACGGAAATGTCAAGACTATACAACCAACTTTCAGTAACGGAGGGTTCACTCAGGAAGATGAACAACACTCAGCTGCAATCATTGAAGATGAAGACGAAGACAGCGCCAACTTTGTCACACACTGACATACTTGCAACAATTGGGTTACTATTGACGTTCCTATTGTAGTCCATCGATCAAAGTAATTTGTTTTATTGTTAAAGAAAATTCCTTCTCCTATGACTAAGGGAAAAGCGAAACATTGTTGGGCATTTTCAAATTTATCATCAATAAAATACAATTTTATTCATCCACATCTATGATGTTTTTACTTTTTGCTTTTTCTGAAAATGGTAATCACAAAGAACATGAATAAACAATAACTTTTCCCATATCTGCATAATATTTGTTTACACTTCATTTATATAAAATCAAAATATCAAATCATTATGCAAGTTGTTTCTCAAACCCATTGAACATAATGATCCTACTCCCTCTTCAAACTTTGATTTCCCTGTGTTTGAAGCCGAGGAAGAGAATGATAATGAACATGTTCCTGATGAATTATCATGTTTGCTTGAGCACGAGGAAAGAACCATTCATCATTTTGAAGAGCGGATTGAATTAGTCAACTTGGGTTCCGATGATTATATTAAGGAAGTCAAGATTGGGCTGCAGCTTCGTCCAGAGGTTAAGAAGGGGCTGATTGATCTTCTCTGAGAATACTATGATGTGTTTGCTTGGTCTTATCAAGATATGCCAGGTCTTGATACCAATATCATGGAGCATATATTGCCATTGAAGCCAAAATGCCCGTCAATCAAGCAGAAGTTGAGAAGAACTCATCCTGATATGATAGTGAAGATCAAGGAGGAAGTGCAGAAGCAGATTGATGTCGGTTTCCTTGTTACCTCTGAGTATCCGTAATTCGGTGGCCAATATTGTTCCTGTTCCAAAGAAGGACGGAAAAGTTTGTATATGTGTTGATTACAGAGATTTGAATAAAGCTAGTCCGAAAGATGATTTTCCTCTGCCACACATTGATATCTTGATAGACAATACAAATAAACTCAAAGTCTTTTCTTTTATGGATGGATTTTCCGGTTATAATCAAGTTAAGATGACACTTGAAGATATGGAGAAGACCATATTCATTACACCTTGGGGAACATTTTGTTATCGAGTGATGCCTTTCGGTTTGAAGAATGTTGGTGCAACGTACCAGATGGCCATGACCACTCTTTTCCATGATATGATGCATAAAGAGATTGAGGTCTATGTTGATGATATAATTGTCAAATCAAGGACTAAAGATGAGCATGATGAGCATTTATTGAAGCTATTCCAGCATTTGAGGAAGTATAAACTCCACTTGAATCCCAATAAGTGTATATTTGGTGTCCTCTCTAGTAAGTTGTTGGGCTTTATTGTCAGTGAGAAGGATATTGAAGTTGATCCTGCCAAGGTCAAAGCAATATAAGAGATGCATGCGCCCAAAACTGAGAAGCAACTCAGAGGTTTTCTCGGCCGCTTGAACTATATTTCAAGATTTATATGGTATATGACTGCCACATGTGCGCCTATATTCAATCTTCTTCGGAAAGATCAGTCTTTTGATTGGACCGAGGATTGCCATAAAGCTTTTGACAGTATTAAAGAATATCTTCTTGAGCCTACGATTCTGTATTCACCTTTCGAAGGAAGTCAAGGAGAATTGCGGTCCAAAACGCAGCGGAAATTTAAATTTTCTCCTTTAGAGATCCTTACGAATGGTCATGATCAGTGATAGAATATTTACCTCTTGTGACGGCTGAAACCTTTGGTGCAGATCTCTTGTGACGATCAAAACCTTTGATGCAGATCCACGAAGCGATCACGAACGTTGAACGATGACAACGTCTCTACTCAGTCCACACGAACGGGTTCCTTCAATCTCAGTGTTAGCTGGTACGAATGAAGGCTTTGAGTGAGAGAGAGAGAGTGAGAGAAAACGAAAATAATGCAACCGCAATGAATGCTTCTGCACAAGGGTTCTATTTATAGAACCACTTGTGTGGGCTTCAAGCTAAAAGCCCACTTAAGTGTATTTTGGCCCATATCTTATAATATGCCCAAAATCACTTAAGCTCATGGTACCTTACCATATTTCGTATTCTACTCAAGTACATCGTACCTTACGATGCTCTATAACTCACTTAAGGGCACCGTACCTTACGGTATTCCTTAGTTACTCTATCTCTCATCAATCCGTCCTTTGTGTGTGACCCTGTAGGTTTTTGTGACGTTGGCAATTATATTAAATCACGTATTTAACATAATAAACAGTGAGCGGTATCTAGCAACACATCACTGCTACCCAAGACACGAAAATGTCAAGTGATCTGACAAAACCTTCTGTGATAATAATTATGTGTATAATTACCCTTTTGCCCTTATGTCTATATTGAACACAAGGCATAGACCGTGTCATCCTTGTCCAGTTCAATATTGGGCCCATAGACATTTATCCTGTTATGCAGGATGGGCAAATTCCATCTAGGTCACTCATGTCCCTTAGCATGCTTTGTGGAGTACCCATCAACTGTCTTTATGGTTATCCAGTTACGGACAACGTTGGATCAGCAATAAAGCACTCGACTCTACATCTAGGGTCCATAGTGGTTTCAGGTCGAAGAGTGGTATACACCATTATCACCATGAGAATAACTTATGACACTTTGCATAACTTTCTATATAGTATTCTCATAGCGGGTCAATCCGGTATAAATATTACTCTTAATATTCATACCTATGTTTAAGACTTGATAACTCTTTATCCATGATCCATGAGATGTGATCATCAGTCTACAAACATAATAGTCTTAATGCTTTAATGTTATCCCACTTCACACTAAAGCTCGACTACGGATACTTTAGGAATAGTGTCCTTATGTTTAATGTGTTCTCATGATTAAGTCACACTTAATATATTAAACGGACTATCTATTCCAGGGACTTTATTAATCAACCATAATAAAGAGAATGCCTTTTATTATTAATAAATAATTCGATACAAGTACCAAAATGTATTGGTCTCTAGGGCTTACACCAACAATCTCCCACTAGCACTAGAGCCAATCAGGCATACCCCGTATGCCTATTGATCTAGTATGGCCATCATGCTTCTACTGCGCAAGAGACTTTGTCAGTGGGTCAGCTATATTGTCAAGTGTAGGTAATTTACATATTTTCACATCTCCTTTATCTATTATCTCTCGAATGAGATGATAACGCCTGAGTATGTGTTTGGATCGTCGGTGAGATTTAGGCTCCTTAGCTTGTACGATAGCACCATTGTTATCATAATAGAGACCAATGGGATCCACAATGCTAGGGACTATGCCAAGTTCACTAATGAACTTTTTGATCCAAACAACTCCCTTTTCTGCATTTGAGGCAGCAATATACTCGGCCTCGGTTGTAGAATCAGCAACTGTATCTTGCTTTGAAATTTTCAAACTCACAGTGCCACCATTTTAGCAAAACACATAACCATTGGAATCATTCATATTAAAGCGTCTCAGCACCTTGTCTATGTACTCTGACTTAGGCCAAGCATTTTATGATCTATCTCTATAGATTCTGATTCCTAATATATAGGCTGCTTCACCTAGGTCCTTCATAGATAAGCATTTCCCCACCCAAGACTTTGCTTGTTGCAGGGTAGGGATATCGTTTCCAATAAGTAATATGTCATCTACATATAATACCAGGAATACGATCATGCTCCCACTAACCTTCTTGTAGACACAAGGCTCATCTTCGTTCTTGATGAATCCATATTGTTTTACTGTTTCATCAAAACGAAGATTCCATGAGTAGGTCACAAGCTCATCTTGATCCATGAGTAATACATCACCTTGATCAGATATCCATATATCTCAGGTAGGTGACGTATCCTGCCTGACCTACGCTGGTCTTGTTCTACTTGAGCAGGTTGCTCTTACACAACTACTTGTGTTTCCTGCTCCAATTCCTCCATAGGTGTGTCGATGCTTTGTGATTCTTGAATTTCTTCAAGCTCTACTTTCCTCCCACTGGTTCCTTTGGAAATAAAAATCCTTTTCTAGGAAAACTCCAGTTCGAGCGACAAACACTTTGCCCTCGGAAGGATTGTAGAAGTAATACCCTTTTGTTTCTTTAGGATACCCCACAAATAAGCATTTGTCAGATTTGGGCTCAAGCTTAGTTGAAATTTGTCGTTTCACATAAACCTCGCAACCCCAAATCTTTATGTAAGACATATGTGGTCTCTTACCACTCCATATCTCATATGGTGTCTTATTAACCTTTTGGATGGAACATGGTTAAGTGTGTAAGCTGTTGTCAATAGTGCATGTCCGCAAATGGAGTTTGGAAGATCAACGTGACTCATCATGGATTTAACTCATTAGGTTTCATCCTTTTAGTATTAATGTTATAAGTTGGCATTATGAGATCAAGGACATATAGTCCATTGCTCACTTGTGCAGTAGCATAGAATATATCATTCAAATAAATTGAGCAACAATTGTTCTTTATTATAAATGAAAAACCAAACTTGTCCAAACAAGAAATGGAAATAATATTCCTGCTAATTGCAGATACATAATAACAGTTCTCTAACTGAATTATAAAACCACTAGGTAAAGTTAATAAGATCCTACGGCTAAAGTAGCAACCTTTGCTCCATTGCCAACTCGTAGGTCAACTTCACCTTTTGCCAAATCTTTACTCCTTCTCAGCCCCTGCGCATATGTACAAATGTGAGAACCGCATCCAGTATCTAATACCCATGATGCAGAAGTAGATAAATTTATTTAATAACAAAAATACCTGAAGTTGAAGTCTCTACTCCATTCTTCTTATCTTCCAGGTACTTTGGGCAGTTCCTCTTCCAGTGTCCGGTCTTACCGCAATGGAAGCAGGTGCCTTCTTTTGCTATGCCTCCACTAGGCTTTAAATCAGCAACGGTGGGTTTGGGTTTGGCAACTTCCTTGCCTTTCCCTTTATCACCCTGCTTAGTGGGCCTTTTGTTCTGTCTCTTTCCATTTCCGATCATCAGAATGGACTTCCCTTTTGACTTCAGATTCTGCTCGGCAGTTCTTAACATAGCGAGCAGTTCAGGAAGAGATTTGTCCATATCAATCATATTGAAATTTAGGACAAATTGACTGAAACTATCTGGCAACGATTGCAAGATCAAATCAGTCGCAAGTTCCTTTTCGAGGGGAAAACCCAATCTCTCAAGGTTTTCCACATACCCAATCATCTTGAGTACATGGGGACCTACAGGGGCTCCCTCAGCTAACTTGCTTTGGAAAAGGGCTTTTGAAACTTCAAACCTCTCATGCCTTGCTTGCTCTTGATAGAGCAACTTCAGGTGTTCGATCATATCGAACGCTGACATGTTCTCATGTTGCTTTTGCAATTCTGAGTTCATGGTAGCCAGCATGAGACAAGCAGTTTCATTGGCATCATCGACATGCTTCTTATAAGCATCTCTTTCTGCCTTAGGTGCAGAACTAGGAGGTTCCTCTTCAGGAACAGGTGTCTCCAAAACATACAGCTTTTTATCATGTTTGAGGACAATCCTCAGGTTTCGGTGCCAATCCAGAAAATTTGTCCCAGACAATTTTTCTTTGTCAAGGATTGATCGCAAGATGTTGTTAGAGGTGTTTGCTGTCATGGTTATCTACATAAGGATTAAGAAAATATAAGTATCATTGACATATTTAATTAGGCCTTTAATCAAATATGCTCCCACTATTTTACTCAAAACAAATGACCCTCATCATTTGATTCGGAAAATCCCGTTGGAAGATTTTCTAGTGGGTCGAGATCCATATTTCACTTCGTTCTAAGTCCGCGTAGGCGGATTACAGAAAACTAGGTTATTTAGGTAGGAACTCCTTCCAGTTGTATCTCATACAACTCTCGAAAATTTCAGTTGGGTGAATAACTCCTTTTTCCAATCCATCATATGGATTATTCCCAACTCTTGCTTCTAAAGCATATATGATATTATTATAATTAAGTTTGACCCATTGTCTTAGCAGTTGGATATTACAATTATCCCATCGCACCTTACTAATATAGAACATGCACCTCGCTTTGGCGAAACCTACATTATCCGATACTAGTCTTGATGAGTGCTAAAACTTGGAAAGGAAACATATATAATATCATCATAATTTGTTTAGTTAAGTTTGACCCATTGTTTTAGCAGTTGGATATTACAATTATCCCATCGCACCTTACTAATATAGAACATGCACCTCGCTTTGGTGAAACCTACATTATCTGATACTAGTCTTGATGAGTGCTAAAACTTGGAAAGCATAAACTTAATATTTTAGTTTGAGGGAATTGCAATTGTTATGATCTCACCGGCTTATTTATCATATAAATCGTCTCTCACATGCATCAACATACATTCACATGCATCAACATACATACAAACAAAATGAAACAGTTATGGCCCCTAGCGCAATTGTTCTCCCAAGCCAATGAGAGAACCTAAGCTAACCTACAACGATCTAAGCTTCTCCAAGCAAGATCTTCAAGGTTGTCCTCCTTTAATATTGAATTCTTCTCTAAGCTTCTCCAAGCAAGATCTTCAAGATTGTCCTCTTTTGATATTGAAATCTTCTCTTTCTTCATAACATTGTCTTCTTCTCTTTATTCATAACATTACATTCCAGAAGAAACTCATTTTACATACGAGGGTTTGACATGAGAAAAGAAGTTACATTAAGAGATCAAAAGGATAGGCACGACACGCAGGTCGTATTTAAAAACCCAAAACAAAATGAAGGAAGACTAAGGCCATAACTGATCACAACAAGGCAATAATAACAATCACATTATTATTATTAATTTTTAATTCCTTTAATTAATTAAAACCAAATTAAATTTCGGCGACCGATCACACTACGCAGAGTTAGCCGGGGGTTCCGATCACACTACGCATGAACACAACCCTTGTGTAGTCACAAAACAGGAACCCCAAAATTTTGACTCTGGGAGTGTGACGACCGTCACAGGCGTGTGACGATCGTCACAGGCGTGTGACGACCGTCACAGGCAATGTGAGTGTGACGACCGTCATGGGCGTGTTACGACCGTCATGCATCCAGTTTGTTACGCCTGTTACGCTCGTCACACGAGCTTCACGCGGCCAAACTAATATGACTTTGAAACAGTCTACGGACCTCTTCCAAAAAGCCCTAAATTCACAACTCCTTGACGGCACAACCCTTGCGCCGTCACCAACCCTAATGCGCCAATTTCAGACCGTCAAACACACCTCGATTGTTGATTCAGTATGATTGATCAACAGGTCATTGCTTCACCATACTAATGTCGGATTCCAAAGCAAATGACCATTGATCGCTCAAAGGAAAACAATCATTTAGTGTTCGAATGAACGAAACAGAAACAGTATATCACATATACCGTATTTTGCATTAGGATTACTTATATCATATATAAGTTGATCGGTCTCAATTGCGTAACCTATGGACGATCGATGTATCGCTGCTTCACCATACTAATGTCGGATTCCGAAGCATAGTCAACATCAATCATCCAACTCATACACTCATGATGCCAAATTTAATTACTCGTTTAATTAATTGATTCATTCTGTCTTTTAATCATATTAATACAGAAATTAAACAGCTATCCGATTCATGGTTTCGTAAGTGGCTCTGATACCACTGAAGGAGAATTGCGGTCCAAAACGCAGCGGAAATTTAAATTTTCTCCTTTAGAGATCCTTACGAATGGTCATGATCAGTGATAGAATATTTACCTCTTGTGACGGCTGAAACCTTTGGTGCAGATCTCTTGTGACGATCAAAACCTTTGATGCAGATCCACGAAGCGATCACGAACGTTGAACGATGACAACGTCTCTACTCAGTCCACACGAACGGGTTCCTTCAATCTCAGTGCTAGCTGGTACGAATGAAGGCTTTGAGTGAGAGAGAGAGAGTGAGAGAAAACGAAAATAATGCAACCGCAATGAATGCTTCTGCACAAGGGTTCTATTTATAGAACCATTTGTGTGGGCTTCAAGCTAAAAGCCCACTTAAGTGTATTTTGGCCCATATCTTATAATATGCCCAAAATCACTTAAGCTCATGGTACCTTACCGTATTCTACTCAAGTACATCGTACCTTACGATGCTCTATAACTCACTTAAGGGCACCGTACCTTACGGTATTCCTTAGTTACTCTATCTCTCATCAATCCGTCCTTTGTGTGTGACCCTGTAGGTTTTCGTGACGTTGGCAATTATATTAAATCACGTATTTAACATAATAAACAGTGAGCGGTATCTAGCAACACATCACTGCTACCCAAGACACGAAAATGTCAAGTGATCTGACAAAACCTTCTGTGATAATAATTATGTGTATAATTACCCTTTTGCCCTTATGTCTATATTGAACACAAGGCATAGACCGTGTCATCCTTGTCCAGTTCAATATTGGGCCCATAGACATTTATCCTGTTACGCAGGATGGGCAAATTCCATCTAGGTCGCTCATGTCCCTTAGCATGCTTCGTGGAGTACCCATCAACTGTCTTTATGGTTATCCAGTTACGGACAACGTTGGATCAGCAATAAAGCACTCGACTCTACATCTAGGGTCCATAGTGGTTTCAGGTCGAAGAGTGGTATACACCATTATCACCATGAGAATAACTTATGACACTTTGCATAACTTTCTATATAGTATTCTCATAGCGGGTCAATCCGGTATAAATATTACTCTTAATATTCATACCTATGTTTAAGACTTGATAACTCTTTATCCATGATCCATGAGATGTGATCATCAGTCTACAAACATAATAGTCTTAATGCTTTAATGTTATCCCACTTCACACTAAAGCTCGACTACGGATACTTTAGGAATAGTGTCCTTATGTTTAATGTGTTCTCATGATTAAGTCACACTTAATATATTAAACGGACTATCTATTCCAGGGACTTTATTAATCAACCATAATAAAGAGAATGCCTTTTATTATTAATAAATAATTCGATACAAGTACCAAAATGTATTGGCCTCTAGGGCTTACACCAACAGGAAGACCGTTGATCATGTATTTGACTGTGCTTGAAGAGAGCATGGGTTATGTTCTTGGTCAGCAATATGAATATGGTAAGAAAGAATATGCAATTTACTACCTCAGTAAGAAATTCACCGACTGTGAGTCTCGATATTCTATGCTTGAGAAGACATGTTGCGATTTGGCTTGGGCTGTTAAGAGTATGAAGTACATATTTGAAAAGCCTGCTTTAACTAGGAGGATTGCCCGTTGGCAGATGTTGTTATCTGAGTATGATATTGAATACCAAGCTCATAAATCTATTAAAGGTAGTGTCTTGGCTGACCATTTGTCTCACCAACCTATTGAAGATTATCAGTCAGTGCAGTTTGATTTTCCCGACGAAGAGATATTATATTTGAAGATGAAAGATTGTGATGAACCATTGCTTGAAGAAGGTCCATAACCTGGTTCCCGTTGGGGTATGGTATTTGATGGAGATGTTAATTCATATGGTAATGGCATTGGGGAAGTGATTATTACTCATCAAGGCACTCATTTTCCGTTTACAACTAGGTTAACCTTCAAATGTATGAATAATATGGCTGAGTATGAAGCTTGCATTATGGGGCTCGAAGAACCCATTAATCTCAGAATACCAAATGTCTTGACGTCTATAGAGATTCAGCTTTGGTGGTTAATCAGGTCAAAGGTGAATAGGAGATGAATTAACCCTATTTGATACCGTATAAAGATTATGCGAGAAGGATATCAACTTTCTTTACAAAGGTTGAGTTTCATCATATCCCTCAAGATAAAAACTGGATGGCAGATACTCTTGCAACATTGGCTTCCATGATCATGGTGAAGTTTTGGAATGAAGTTCCCAATCTGACTATGACGCGTCTTGATAGGCTAGCTCATGTATTTGTTATTGAAGAAATCAAGGAGGATAAGCCACAGTACCATGATATTAAATGTTTCCTCCAAAGTCAGATTTACCCGCTTAGGGCATCTTTTTAAGATAAGAAGACTTTGAGAAGATTAGTCGATAACTCCTACCTGAATGTTGATGTGCTTTACAAGAGAAATTTCGATATGGTTTTGCTCAGATGCGTGGATAGACACGAAGCAAACTTATTGATGACAGAAGTCCATGAAGGTTCCTTTGGTACTCATTCCAATGGACATGTTATGGCAAAGAAGATGTTGAGAGCAGGTTACTATTGGCTGACAATGGAATCTGACTATTGCAAGTTTGTGAAGAAATGCGACAAGTGTCAAATTTATGCAGATAAGATTCATGTTCCTTCGACACTGTTTGTAACACCTCAAAATTTGCCCTCCTCTCTTGGGACTAGCATTAACATATTACATATCATTTCTTAGGTCATTAGGCATTGCATATTGCATATCATGTGGTTACATTGTGCAAGTCATCCTCCCAAGTCTTGATCAGAAGATGAGGAAGTTAATGTGCAAGCTAGGGTTTTGTTGACTGATCATTGGCCATCTGAGGATTGGGCTATGAATTAGGGTTTTATGATTCTCAAAAGATATTGGTCTTCATCTTGTTTGAAGTGATACATCATCATCATCATGGTCTTGTTATCATCAGGAGTTTGATCAGCATATTTCTTGAGATTAGGGTTTTGACCACTGGTCAACCCTAATCAGTTGCATTGGGCTAATCAGGGCATGATCAGGAGATGGGGTTTATGATGGCTATGGGGTTCATTCTATGATTTTATTATGCTTATTGAGGCTAGGGTTTCACCCTTGAGCCATTTCATCTGGAGATTGGGGCTTAACTTGATCTATGCATTGCCAGATTCATCTATCAGCTGAAAAGTCAACTGTGGTCAACTGTACATGATCTGATGGATTTGGAGGTGGAAATGAGTTGGATACACTTCAATCATGTTGGAACAAGTGTTATTTGATATCTCAAAGCTTAAGAATGAAGAAAATCAAGTCAGAACAAAAAACTGCCAAAAATAGAAAGTGACTTGTAATGGAAGTTTCCAAAAATGGAAAGTTTTTGACCTCAAAATTAAATGTCCAAGGAAGCTTCAAATGAAAATTTGTTCAACATGAAAGTTGTAGATCTTGTTCTCACCTTTCCAAAAAGTCCAAGAACTTGAAAATCCCATGTATGGTTGTCAAGTTATGGCCCAGTGAATTTCAAAAATGACCCATAATCAGGAGGGCATAACTTCCACATGGATTGTCCAAATTGGATGTTCTTTATATGCACAAACTCCATTTGACATGTACTTTCATGGTGCATAATTGGATTTCGTCAGAAATGGTCAAGGCAAAAAGTCAAATTTCAACTGGACAGTTAAAAGAACCAGGGGCAAAATTGTCCAACTTGAGAAATAATGGGAATTTTTGGATGGGGATTTTTGCAACACTTCACAAATGGCATTTGAAACTTGTTGGAATATTCATAACATGCCGAGGCTTCATGGTTTGGAAATTGGCTTTTGAAATGGACTTGAAAATGAACACATAAGCCATCACATAGTGAAAATGAGAAATATGCATCCAATCAACATAAGCCAAGTTGCAACAGCTCACACATGTCATTTTGAGAGTGTGTGAGCTGTCCATGAGCTGGCAATGAGTTGGCATGAGAAGTTACATTTTTGCCCTTGGTGTGAAAATGACATTTTTGGTAATCACTTGGCATTTGGTTAATTAGTGTGATTAAGCATGGATTAAGCAAGAGTATATAATCCTAATCATCACTAAATCATAACAGAAATTCACAATTCCAAGAATCAGATCCAAATTCTCCAAATTCTCCCAAAATTCTCAAGAACCTTATAGAACTTCAATTGATCAAAACTCTCTCAATTCTTGATCAATTTGTGAATTTCTTCTTGCTACAAACTCCATTCATCCTCTACCTCAACTGTTTTGGAAAAGGAGCATCCAAATCCTCATGAATCGTGGCTGTTGAAAGAGTGTTCATCAATGGCTTTTGGAGATTCCTTCCACTAGAAGTGATTTGAGTTGAACCTAACACCTCCAGGCATCTTCCTAAAGCTTAGGCTTCACCTGTTTGGAGGAAAATCGCACAAAAAGCACACGAATTATCACTGCAATCTCAAGGTACTTCGAAATCGAATCTCAAGATATGATGAATTGGTATATGAGTTTGAAAGGTCATTTAATGTAGAATCCAATGCTATGTTTAGTTTTGATTATGATGAAACGTAGGTTAAGATATTTCGATTTGAAATTTTGAGAGCAAAACCTAAAACGCTCGATTCAGAAAACTTATGAACAATTAGGTGAAATCATTGTGATATTTGGATTCCTGAGAGAAAGACCTTTCCAACCATATGCGGTTTGTGTATTTTTGTGAAAGTTTGAAGTTCATGTGTTCTTGACGTTCCTGGGAAAATGATGAAGTTCTTCTGGAAAATTACAACGTTTGATCCGTGTTTCCTCCTTGCCAAGTTTGAAAATTGTTTCCCGCGAGATCCTGGCCAATTACACGGTGACAGCGCGTTTAGTGATGCTGCGCGTTTTGGACATTGAACATGTAATTACCACTCTGCCATTGAAGACCTAATTAATTATAATATATTCAAATAATTATTAAAAAATTCACCAACACCTTAAAAAATTCATAAAAAATAATTGGAAAGTCAAAAAAATATGAGGATTTTTTCTATGGATTCCAAATTCCCTGTAGAATTTTATGGACATGAATTTGCAAGTTGTGCTTGGTAAAAAAATTGGTTTGGTCTATGAATGTTTGACTTGTATGCATTTTTGACATGTTCTACCATTTCCATTGTGAAATACTCATACCTTAAAAGAAATTCTTGAAATTTTTTGTGGTGATTCTAGACATGTTGCTGGTGATTTACATATAAATTTTGTGAATTTTGGATACCTGGTGATTGAGTTATGAATTTTTGAATCTAGGTGTGACAATTGGTGTCACACCTAGCTAGGTCAACTTTCTGGATTTATTTTCATGACCTAGGCTTGTTAGAATGGAATGAAATTTTGCATGGATGTTCATGAATATGTTGAGAAGCTATGTGAATTTTGCTGGATTTTGTGTGGCCTTTTCAAATTGATTGGTATTTTTCATCTCTGTTGGTCAAATGTGCAAGCTTGTGTGACATGTGTTTGGAATATCTTTGTGAAATGCTCATATGGTATTGAATGAACATGAAATTTGGTATGCTGGTTATAGACACATGATAGGACATGATGCTTCTGGTCCCATTCATTTCTTTATTGTTTTCATTGACTTGTGAATTTTTGAAGTGAATGCATGTGTTGATGTCATGGTTTGGCTCATATATTTGTGTCTGCTTTTCTTGATTTTCATTGACATAGTTCCTTTTGTCCAATTGAGCTGAAAATTGACATGCTATACCTTGAATATGTCCTGTTTAGGTGTAAATTATTTGAGGATTTTTGGAATTATTTTGATATGGAATTGAATGCAATAGTTCTGTTTGGATGTTTGGTGTTCCATTTGACCTAAATTGAATTGTTTTATGCATAAAATGAATATGGTGAATGATATAAACATGGGATCAATTGCATTTGCTCTTTTTTGACATTAATTTGAGTTTGGTTGAATATCCCTTGCTGTTTAGACATTTTTGTCACTTTTGGACCCTAGGCTTGGCCTAGTGGTCTTGGTTCTCACATTTGCTTGATTTTTCAGGATGAAAAGCACAATGCTTAAGGAGATTGAACCAAGTGGATTAAATTGACATTGTTTGATGTTGAGAACTAACATAAATTTGTTTTGTAGGTTGTGAAGCTTGGGCTTGAGCTTATAGCTTGCTTTGTTGTGCATTGATCTGTATAGATTAACTGATTAACATTTGCTGTTTATTGTTGTCTGTCTGAGTACTGATGATACTTGATTGTTTTCAGGTACATTTAGTTGCTTACAGTTCTTTAAGAACTTGCTTGCTGCTGCTTGGTTTTTAAACCACTTGAGGTAGGACTTCTATTCTTCATGTAGTCTGGAGACCCGGTTTGTTATTTGGCCGGGCAAATTGTCTGAAGTCCTCCTTAAGAGGCGATGCTTGTGATTGTTTAATATTGTGCCTAAGCAGGTGAAGTCCTCTATGAGGCAATTGGTGGAAGTTAGGGATATGCAATCTATCCCCCACTATTCTGTGTGTCGTCCCTCTGCTCACACGGCTGTGTGTTGATGCGCTGGGACACAAACCCAAGATCTCGTGCTGTTGCACAATCGAGTCAGAGTCTTTGAGCGTAGAAGGGTCCCTCCATTCTGGACCCACGCTCCTTTGTCTAAAAGCTCTCCCTGGTTAGGGATAAGAGCTGTGAGGTCTCATCCTCACTTCACCTTTTCATCTGCTTCACCTTAGCCTCGTAATGGCAAGGTTAAGAGCAAACACAGCCTGTACAGATGACTTGCTTCGGCAGTCAAACCCATTGTTTGAGCCCACTTGACTGGTTATAGTGTGTGCTTTGTGAATATTTGTTTGACATGTTTGCTTGAAATGCTTGTATGATGCCTGTATGCTTGTATGCTTGCTTTCTTCCTGGATAGGATTAGTTTGCAATGGTGCAAGTAGGTAGAAACCTGAACGTAGGGTAACGATGCATGACAACACTAGGCTCGAGTACAGCTCCCTGGTAGTGTGTCTTCCCCTGGTTTCTGGCTAGATTTTCTTTCCCTTGAGGGGGAACTACATCGCCCTGATCCTTGTTCCAGACGAGGTATGTAGGCAGGTGGTCGTGCGAGACCACTCCGGGCAACCTTTTTCTTTTTTGCGTGTGTTTACTTGTTATCTGATTGTGTGTTTGGTTCGGATGCCGACGTAAGTCCAATGATTGGCTGTCGGGCTCCACGTTTGCCGTTTTTTGTGTTTTGGTTCGGATGCTGACGTAATTCCATCGAGTGGTTGTCGGGCTCCATGTTTGCCATCTGTTTGTGCGTTTTGTGTTGTTTGGCGTGCGTAAGCCGAACTACAGTGGCTCTGATTCTCGTTCCAGACGAGATATGTAGGCATAGGATGCGATGTCCTATCGAGCTCCCTTCTCTTAACCCCACCTGCGTTCCCTGTGTGTGTGTGTGATGTTTAGCAACCTTTTCTTTATTTTAGAACGTGGATCCCGTCGAGTACGACGGACGTGAGGGGTGCTAACACCTTCCCCTTGCGTAACCGACTCCCTTACCCTTTCTCTTTGGTCGCGAGACCATTTCCTTTCCAGGTTTCTCTGAGCGTTTCCTTTCCCTACCTTGGGATAAATAACGCGCAGTGGCGGCTCTGTGTTGTGTTTTTATTTGAGCCTCGCCGGTTGATTTTCGCGGATGCGACACTGTTGAATGTCATTTCCTCCCCATGACCCTTCAACATGTGGGGAATTTATATGATTGGCATGATTGAACCTAAATGATCGAATGGGCATCATTTCATTTTAGTGGTTATTGATTACTTCACAAAGTGGGTTGAAGCGACATCGTATGCGAATGTGACCAAGCAAGTTGTTGTAAGATTTATCAAGAATCAGATCATATGCCGATATGGTGTGCCAAGTAAGATCATTATTGATAATGGATCTAACTTGAATAACAATATGGTGGAAGCTCTTTGCAAACACTTCAAGATAGCATATCATAATTCTTCTCCCTACAGACCCAAGATGAATGGGGCTATTGAAGCTGCAAACAATAATATCAATAAGATTATCCAAAAGATGGTTGTGACGTACAAAAATTGGCATGAGATGCTCCCATTTTCTTTACATGGGTACCGTACATTCGTCCACACTTCAACATGGGCAACCCCTTTATCTCTTGTTTATGGCATGGAAGTTGTGCTCCCTATAGAGGTTGAGATCCCATCATTGCGTGTATTGATGGAATCCAAGTTGACCGAAGCTGAATGGTATCAAAGCATATATGATCAATTGAGTTTGATTGAAGAGAAGAGATTGACTGCCATGTGTCATGGTCAGTTATATCAGTAGAGAATGAAGAAAGCTTTTGATAAGAAGGTCAAGCCTTGTGTGTTCCGATAAGGTGGCCTCGTGCTTAAGAAGATCTTATCTTTGAAACTGGATTCTAGGGGAAAATGGACTTCTAATTATGAAGGCTTGTATGTTGTTAAGAGAGCCTTCTCAAGAGGTGTGTTGATTCTTACAACTATGGATGGTGAAGAGTTCACTCGTCCTGTGAATGTCGATGTAGTCAAGAAATACTTCGCCTAAAAAAAGAAAAGAACAGCTCGCTAAGTTGAAAACCCGAAAAGGAGGCTTAGGCAAAAATGAGCATCTAGATGGATTGAAAACCCAAAAGGGTGATCCAGGCAAAAGTTAGAGACATAAAATAGAAATTTATCCTGGTAGATTGAGTACCCCACCTTGGGTCAATCTAGGCAAAAATTAGGGATTATGGGAAGTAACTGCATCCGGCCATGCCCGATCTTTGAAGCAGTTTTGAACAGTCATTTGGTTATGATTCATCATTCTCAACCAAAGACAAAAGCATAGTGAATCTCAGTGTTGGTAGGGAGAGTAGTGGTCACTGTATTCAATGTAGCCCTTTTCCATGTAAATTACCATTTTCAAACTTTGTAAAGATCCATGGAGTCTTGCCATTTGCGGACTACCATTCTATTAAATAAAGTTGAGCTTTTACCAAAATATTTGTTATTCTTATTTATTTTTGTTTAATAAAATTGAATTTTTATGATAATAATTTTTGAAATAAAATAAATCAATGAATAATCATTTTTCTAAAATAATAAGGCATTTACTTTAAGAACTTTGAATTCAAAAAAGGAATGTCAACAACAATTTAAGAACGATAAGTCTTAATGTATGAAGCATTGTTACTTTCCTTGATCAGTTGTTTGGAGATTTTATTTCCCCAACAGTTCATCATTCATTCCCAGCAGGATTGATGAGTTGCTCCCCAAACAGCTTATCGTTTGTCCTCGGTGGAGCTGATGTGTTGTTCTCTTTGAAGTTCATCCTTCCCCAACTGAGGCTTTCTTAAGTTTTCAGATCCCCGACCCTTTATTTGGTTGTTGCGTGGTCGTGGCAGTGTTTCCCTTTCACGAGTTCCTGCAAGTCTGGCTAATATTATTTTGTTACCTTATGATTGGTTTCTTTCTCAATCTCCAAGAAGATTCTTTTGACTGTTGTTTTCCTCTTAAGGAACTTGTTGTTGATTGCATCCTCGTGTGGTTTTATATTTGTCCTGGTAGAATTTTATTCCCCAATGAAGTCCCCACAGAGTTTATCTTGATTATTGGAATCCCCAGTAAGTTGTCTGGTTCCCTGCTCGGAGTTTTGCCTCTTGTTGTGATGTGGATCCCCAACGGAATTCCATCTCCTTATTCAGACAGTATTTGATTTTGAACAGTATTAATACAGTCGACCCCTGTAGGGTTGTCTCCCATTTGATATGGTGTTAACCTAAAATTCCACGTAGTGTTAACTTGTCACTTTGAAGTATATATATATATGTATATATATATATATATATATATATATATATATATATATATATATATATATATATATATATATATATATATATATATATATATATATATATATATATATATATATATATAAATGTATCCCTCAGCTTAAGATGTGGATCCTCAACAGATCTCTCTTATCCTCAGCAGATTGGTTGATATTCTCAGCAGTGCTTTCGTCCCCCAGCAAAAGTCGTCAAGCTGTATTTTCTCTTCTTCTAGAGAGTTTGAGCTTTAAGCAAGATCTTTGTCAATCTTTGCTTATCCCCTAGCATTTGTTGCCTCCTCTCTTGAGAGTTGAGTTTTGAGTTGGATTTATGTTAATCCCCATGATTGCTATTGATATATATATATATATATATATATATATATATATATATATATATATATATATATATATATATATATATATATATATATATATATATATATATATATATATATATATATATATATATATATATATATATATATATATATATATATATATATATATATATATATATATATATATATATATATATATATATATATATATATATATATATATATATATATATATATATATATATATATATATATATATATATATATATATATATATATATATATATATATATATATATATATATATTCTTCATTTCTCCTGGAGCGCTGAGTCTTCAGCAGTTTTTGGTCTGATGCATGTTCCTCATGCCTTTCCCCCAACCAGAGTTGAGCATTTGATTTTAGATTGTTATATCCCCGGACTTCCTTGAGAATTTGGTTATGCCATCCCCATGGAGTTATATATTTGAAGTTATGATTTATATCCTCGATTATTTATTTTCATCTCTAGCGAGTGCTCGAGTTGGTGTTCCCATCTTGTTGAGATTAATCGAGTATCTAGTTGTGATGATTCTGATCTTCATGTGTGTATCCTTTGTGCTCGTTTTTCAGAATAATCATATACATACTCATGCATTATACATGCATAAACATATCATCAGATATTTCATTGCGCATTTTACGCATTTTGACCATTTTTTTCTTATCCCTTACTTTGGTGATATCATTTCCCCATGCAGATTTGGTGTGTCTGTCCTCCTTCAATGTAGAGTGTCAACCCCTTAAGTAGAAAGAGTTTATCCTTTCCCCTTCCCCATTGAGTTGTTTCCTCATGGATGATTATTATTTATGTTTCCTCCCTAGTTCATTATCTGGATGGAACCACTCCCCTTGAGTTATGTCCTTATTGGGTTGAGTCTTGTTTGACCGTTTCTTTCCGGTTCCTACCTAGATAGATCTTTTGGTCTCCCAAGAGTTTATTACCCAGTAACTGGTAATATTCTTCTTGATGTTGAGTATTGTACCTGTGTTAATTTACTCAATAACTGGTAAAAGGTAATATACTTCTTTGATTTTCTTTTGGTAGTCTATCCTTGATATGCTTACCCTAACCGGTAACGGATATTCTTCCTTTTGAATTTATCCTTGATATGTTCATCTTAACCGGTGACGGATATTCTCCATCTTTGGTCTTCTGCCCAGTAACTGGTAGTTGTAAATCCTATTTCTTCATTTTTTTCCAGTAGGTTATTCTTACCCAGTAACCGGTGATGAATATTCCTCATTTTCCCTCAGGGAGTCATCCTTGATATGTTTACCTTAACCGGTAGAGGATGTCCCTCTGCCGAGTGTATTATATTCTTACCCAGTAATAGGTGGTAAATAATATGTCTCTTTTACTCTTATGTTGAAGTTTTTTCTTCCCCATTTGAGTTTGGGTTCGTATTTCTTTGTGAAACTGAATTTCCTTTTGTTTGTTTGAGTATTTCAGCTTTGTTCTGATTTACTCTCTTCCCTCAGTAGATGTCTTTTGCTGTGTTGATGTTATCCCAATACATGCAGATTTTTTCTTCCAGTCCGAGTCTTTCCATTGATTTATTTTCATGGAAATCCCCTCGTGTCTCCAACAATATTTTAAGTCATTGCTTGGCCTACACATAGCCTGTTGTCCCTCACAGTCTTTGTCTCCCCAATGAGTTTCCCTTATGGAATGCATTGTGCTCTTGTGGACTTTCAGTCTCTCCCAGATTCTTTTACTTTGTGGCATATATATCCTCACAAAGATTATTTTTTGCATTCATATCATATGCATCATGAGGTCTCTTAGGGACCAAAATTTGTTTCTTGACGTTGTTATTTAAGTCCATTCTACTGAGTTGATACACATATTATAACCTTCACATCCTCAGATAGAATATCCTTAAATAGGGGCAACTGTAAGACCCCAACTTTGACCCTAAGATCCCTCATGTCATCTCATGACTTGCATTGGCATTGGGATCACACCTTGGTATCCTCCTCAGTCACCATTCATTAGGTTTACATTAGGAGATATCACCAAGCAGTTGTGACTGTATCTTACTTTATCTTTCTTTATTTTACTAACCAAAATCCAAAAATATGTCTAGTGTAGTTTTATTTCTTTTGTAGGTAGTGTGTGCATCTACCTGTGCCTCATCAAGCTCACATCTAGGGTTTGAGACCCTCTATGCAAGGTATCATGTTAACAAAGGTCTACATTGGTTCAAAGCATCATATATGGATCCCATTGTTCTTTATTTTTCACTTTGATCAAGAATTCATCAAGAATTTGTAACTTGTTTGTCATGGAAGCCCTAATTCATCTGGGTATCTTGTGTGCCTTCCTCAGCAGGTTTCTTCAACAATTGGTCAAAAATATCAAGGGATACTCCATTAAACTTCATCAAAAGTATATATGATCCTTCATGAGCCTCTAAAAGCAAAATAACTTCAAGTTTACAAGTTGGTTCAAGGAGGCTGACAAGAGAAAGTCAACTGGTCAAATCTAGGGTTCCCTAGACTCTATCTCCTACAATTTTTATCATATGAAAATTATTATAAGATAAAGGTTACTCTTTATGACATTAAAAATAACTTTCAAGTTGACATCAAGAGCTAATTTTGCTTGGAAAGTCATTTTATGGTGAAAGATTATAGGTCATTTTGTCTGTGTCCTAGATAGAAGATCAACTTACAAGAACTATAACTTGCTCAAATTTTATGGTATGAAGGTCATCCAAGTTTCATGATCAATTTCAAGATGTCTTCTTCAACTTTTCTTCTTTTAGAAAGGTCAAATTCCACTTGCAAGGGCATGTACTAAGAGGAAACATTATAGGTTAATTTTGGTCCTTATCATTGAACAAGCAATTTTCCTCAACTTCTAAAATCCATAACTCCATCATGCTAGCTACAAATGGTGTCAAATAGATACAAAAATTGAAATAGATACAACTTTGTAGAAGGAACCAAAGTCATTTGAAGCTCATAGCAAAAGTTATTCAAGTTGGAAGAAGGGATCATTTGACTTTTAACTTAGAAATTTTTCAAGTATGTTTGATTCCCCCAACTTCAACAACAAAATTCATCATCATCTAAGCTTCAAATGGAAAAATTTCCAATAGCAAAGGTGTTCCTCTTGATGGTAGATTTCCAAAGAGTCCAAAATAATTGCATTTGGATCAATATTGAGGGACTTGCGTATTTACTTTGCATGACCCAATTTGGAAACATTTGAACTCATTTGCTACACACCTTTGCATGACTCCATGTTATGACTTCAGCATCAATTGTACACGAATTGGAAGTGGATTGCATCATTGTTTGGGCCTAATTACATTCCCATGCACCCATGCACACAATATTGCTATTTTTGGCCAAATTTTGAATGGTGTGAAAATCACTTTGCAATGCCTATATAATAAGCTCATTGGCCTCAGAAATGAGGAGGACCCTTGCTCAAGCTTTGATCAACAATCCCTAGCCTCGATTGAAAGAATACCTTGAACATTTCATTTTAAATCGAACTTCTAGTTCAATTTCTGTTTTTGAACTAGAACTCCAAGGATTCATATCCATTTGTGTTCTAATCATCTCCTACAGGCAAAAGGAAGCAAAGCCAAGAAGAATTGCATCGAGATCAAGCCAAATCACTACAACCCCAAGGTGATTTTTCCAGATTTTCAAGTATTCAATTCTCTCATTTCTCCATAATTTTGCTTGATTTGTGGTTGGATTAAGTCCTACCAATGTAGGCAAAATGATTGAGTTGCTTTGAGGTTGAATCGAAGCAACTCAGTTTGCATATCTCATTTTTCAATTCCACATATCTTTCTATATAGTAAGAATTGGAGAAAATGGATGTCAGATTAGAGATCCTGGAATTTTTCTCTTTAAAATAGTGTATGGTTCTTTCATTTTTATGAACATTTTGGTTGGACCAGTATGGTGAGGGTGACCGGAGAAGACGACCGGAGCTAGGGCTCTGGTGATGTGTTGGCCTTGTCCAAACCGTTTGATCCCATGGCCACGTTATAATTTCATCCATTGATCTTACATACCATGTGTACACTCGAGTTGACCTTGGAACACCATGGACATGATGCGCTTGGCCATTAGATTTGCCACCTCAATTAATGAGGGAGATATGATGACCATTGTTTTTTTGATTTAATTAATTTTATACTTTAAATTCATTATAAATCCAATTTTAATCCAAAAAATATGGAACTTTCACCCCAAAAAATTAAATAATTTCCTTTTCCATTTTTTGAATTAAAATTATTTTCCAAATTGGATTTGATATTTTTAGAGAATTTAATGATTTTTGATTAGTTTTTAATTGATTTTAAATACTTTTGACTTTTCAAAAATGCCAAAAAACTTTGTCTAAGGTCCTTTGACCTTGTTTGACCTAGGATAAATCTCTTGGTCATTTATTTGGTGATTTGAAGGAATTTGAGGTTTTCCCCTTTTTAAATGTATTTTTATTCATTTTTAAATTGATTTTAATTTGATTAATTGCTTTAAATTGTTTTGAGTTATTTTATTGACCTTGTGTTGTTTTATCTTCTGTTTGGCCTTGATCTTGGTTGATTTGAGCTCCAATTTGATCAATATTATTAGATTTAGGGGGTTGATGAAGTGTAAACTTCATCCCTCAAGATGAATGGATAGTATTGATCAGATGAAGTTCCTCCCTTGATCAATTTGGGATTCTATTTCACTTCACTTTCTCATCTTCATCTCTCTTCTTCCCCATTCCCTTCATGGCCAATGACTTCTCATAGGATCAAAATACTAGTTGATTCATCAATGACCTTGTGTCAGATAAATCAACATGAGCTTGATTGAGATAGGTCCATCCCATTTTATTTTTGTGTGTGGTATACTTTAGAAGCTTGGTTCTTTGTACCTTATCTCTAGCATGCATTAACAACAATATTTTTATTGCCCAACCTCAGATAGTTGTAACTTCTACATAAGTCCAATTACGATTGCTTAACGTAGAGCTAAATTTGTCCCAAAGGCATATCATTTTTGTAAGTGAGATTATAAGTCTCTCATTCCTCATGGTATTTTGTGAAGATTTAACCTTTTTTTCCATTTGTGAGAGCTAGCGGCATACTTGTTGATTTATCCAAGTTGGAGCCCTTCTCATGGATGATGTCTTGGTTCATTTTTCATGTTTGTGAGTGGGTGGTTGAGTGTTCTCCAAATAATGACTTAAAAAATTTATTCTTCACTAACATGTCTTTATTATTACTTTACTTTCAGTGTCATTTACCTTTAAGGCAAGTTAGATTCCTGCACTTTATCATTCATTGCCATTTACATTCATGCAATTTGTTTATGTTTCAGTCATTTTCATTGTGCTCACATGAGCCATAATTTATTCTTGTATTATATTGTGTGCTTGTGATTTTGTTTTTTGTGTGGTCTTAGGACCTGAAAATACCTAATAACAACAAAAAAACCTTTAAAAATGTATTGGCAGATTGTTGGACTTTTGCCTTTGACTTGGTTTGAATCTTTGGACTTAGAGTAGGCAACATCCCTGAGCTATGGAAAGGACCTAGCCAATGCCATTATTTTCAGACCTATTCTTGGCCAATGCCATTCATCTGATACAAGCCTTGAGAACTCCATTGGTTTATCTATTATTTTGTCTCTGCGCTTAAGTTGTTATCTTGATCTTATTATTTCCATCTGATGATTGTCTCTGTGAGTTTGCTATAAGGAATATTTCATATGATACATTTGAAGACATTGAAGACTATTTACTTTTGGAGTGCTTGCTTGGATGTTTGGCTATCTTTATTTGACGCCATTTGGTCTTCTTATTAATTGCTTGGATCATTATGCTTGTTGCTTGCTTAAAAGTCCAAAGGAAATGAGTTTCTATCTGACACTCTTGTCTTGTGGATGCATCCCATTAGTTATATCTTTTCAAATCTAAAATTTTAAATTTTATCTAGGATAGTCCCTTCATCTCCTCCCACTTATTTAATTTCAAAATATCTCCCTCATTTCAAAACTTTCTTTGTTTGTGCTTTCAACTTAGACTTATTTTAATGAGTAGAAACCTTGGCCTTATGCCATTAATTTTAAAACATTTTCTTAAATCAAAACTTGTAAATAAACTTAATCATATTGACTTTAATTTCAAAAGACAAAAAGAACTAACAACCCCATCTAATCCTTTTGGCCACTTTGAGCTTTTTCTTTTAAACTTTTCAAAAGAGAGAATTTAGATTTAAGTTATCTTTGGTTGAGATATAATTCTCCCATTCATTGATATATTGATTATAAGTTTTTCCATTTATTAGGGGTTAGTGGCATACTTGTTGATTAAATCCAAGTTGGAACCCTACCTCTTAAATGATGTAAAGCCCTCATTATCGGTGGATGTTTAATTGAGTATTCTCCCTTTGATAGCAAAAGATCTTTAAGCTTTTGTTAAAACCAATCCATCCATCTTTGAAATTTTTACCATGAACTACGAGGTTTTGATCCCTCATTTTTATGTTGGTATGTAGGGATAAGACCGAAGGTCTTGTCAAACACAAAAATATAATAAATGAATTCTTTTCTCATCCTCACGTTCAATTTTTCAGCAAACATCTTTTCAACTAAAACACTTGCACACAAAAAAGGGCTCCCTAGGAGTACCTAGGACACTTTAGGTGACAATACCTTCCCTCTGTGTAACCAACACCCTTACCTGTAATCTCTTACATGTTATTAGTTTTGATTTGAAAACTTCTTATCATTGAGTTTTGTTCGTACTTTTTCCCTTTTCCTTTGGAAATAATAAAAGTACGGTGGTGACTCTTGTTTTATTGACGTTGGGTTAACCAATAGCTCAGTGGTCATGAATTTACGCTACAGAATGTAGACCATAAAATCGTAATTCTATGGAACAACCTTTGTACTCTCGGAGGGAAACGAGGATGGTACATTGATTACCAAAGGAGTCATTGGATTTTATGTTACCAGTATCTGAGTTTGATAGTAGGGAATATCTAGAGTAGCCACGTCTTCATCAGTAAGAACTTGCTCTACCAGAATGGTCCCTTAATTCATTAGTTGTTGGACACCATATTTCATTTTTTTTCACACATTTGGGAATTCAAAAGACATTGTGGCTCACAGTCTGATTGACAACCAGGGAATACATTGTTCTTCAACAATTTTTCTTTAACCACTGCCAAAGAAGTCTTTATCTCATCCACCCTTAACACAAGATTTCGTCCTTCAGATTCTTTTATGACGCTCATAGAAGCGCCGATATGAGAAGGCATAAGATTATTGTTCACATTGGGGCCATTAGGCATGAAAGATATAGCTTTAGAATCAATTAAGTCATGTACCTTTTATTTAAGAGACTTACAATTCTCAATTGTATGTCTGGGCTCACCGGAATGGAACTCACATCTAACATTTACATCATAACCTAAAGGAAGAGGTGTTAGGGGAGGCTTTAGATCTTTCAATTGTACCAATGAGCCTTAGAACAAGTGAGGGAGTAGTTGACTCTACGACATGGGAATCGGGTAAAACTTCCCCTCAGGCCTTCTTTGCCTCTGTTGGCCTTGCTGATAATAGTTTTGTCACTGCTAAGCATAAGGCTGTTGATATTGCATTGGTGGTTGATATTATACTGGCTATTGACCGAGAGTGATTGTATAAGCTTGTTGTTGGTACTGATTTGGAGCTACCTCATCTACTTGGTAATAAGGTACTCAATAAGCTACAACCTTCCTTTTTCTATTGTGGTTTCATTTGCTTCCCCTTTCTTCTTCTTTGTAAATTAGGAATAAGGTTTTTTTGCTCTATTAGAAATAACGACAACACCTTGGATCTTACCATTCTTCAGACAATTTCCAATTTGTTCCCCTACAATGACCAAATCTAAGAAACCGAAAGAAGCACTTGCGATCATCCAATTTAAGTAAGGACCCTGAGAGTACTCATACACATGCCCACAAGCTCTCACTCCAACAAGGGAGGTTGAACTCTGGTAGCTAACTCTCTCCACCTTTGCACATAGTCTTTGAAGGATTCGTCAGTCTTCTGAGTTAAGCTTTAAAGTTGGGTCCCAGTAGAAGCCATATCAGTGTTGTATTTATAGTGTTTAAGAAACGCCTCTGCCAGCTCTCTCCATGTTTTGATGTAAGTGCGCTCTAGTTGCACGTACCATTCAAGATATGCCCCACTGAGGCTATCTTGAAAGAAATGCATCAGTAACTTCTCTTCATCCGAGTAGGCAGCCATCTTCCTACAGTAAAACCTGATATGAGTTATGGGGCATTTAACTCCCTTATACTTTTCAAAGTTAGGGACCTTTAACTTTATAGGAATTTTAACACCCGGAACCAAACACATGTTAGCAACATCTAACCCAAAGGCACTGAAACCTTCAATGACCTTCATATTTTCTTCCAAGACATGAAAACTTTATGGTCCAAAGGTGTCATAGGCGGAATAAACCTTTGGAATGAAGAAAGCATCATGAGGATCATCTAATTCAGGTTGAGCTCCCCCATTGATAGGAATGTTGAATGTATCCCCAATATTCTGATTAACGGGACCTCCCTCGGGAGGTGGCTGGATCACAACTGGTACCAACTAGTGGATTCACCATAAGTGTCACAGGAGGATTTGCAGCAGCAACCCTCAAATTAGCATGTCATAATTCTTCTTGGTCCCTAGCTATAACTTCCATAATTTCCATAAGTTAAACCATATGGGCCCTCATAGTAAGCATGTCTTCTCTCATCACAACTTGGTTTTGCTATAGTTGATCCATCAACAACCTTTGATTGTTACGAGTGTTGTAATAATGTCAGGAAGTCAGGTTGACGGTCGAAGATTCTGGACAAAAGGCCAAGTGATAGTGAGCTTTCTCGGTTTTGTTTTATGAAATGCTCGTGTGATATTATTGATCCCAATAAAACCTCCACCAAGTGAATGGACTTTCAAGTTAACTTGTTAAAGACTAACTCCACACAAGTCAACAAGACTATGCCATTCTCCTATCATAAGTGCACTCGAGTTTGGGTATAGAACTCATCTCACAAGAAACCACCAAGCATACAAGCAATTAATATTTTAAGCAATTCATACATTACAAACAATACATTCATCCCAAATTTGCCCAAAAATATGCCACAAATAAATATAAACATACAACAGATACAAACAAAAAGTAGGCTAAACCCACGGGGCTTGTGATTCCCCAGTAGAGTCGCCACTTTTCTGTAGCTGGGTTTTCGTTACTTTTAGGTTTATTGACTAAACCAAAAGTCAACATACAATTCGAGTCGCCACCGCACTTTTATTTATCCAAAGGAAAGGCTAAAAAGCGAACAAAAGCCAAGTAAGAAGGTTTTCAAATCAAAAACTAATAAAAATGTCAGAGATCTAGGTAAGGGGGTTGGTTATGAAATGGAAAAGTTTTACGCACCCAAAACATCCTTAGTACTCTAAGGGAACCCTTTTTGCAAATCTGTGTTGTAGGTTGGTATTTGTGAAAAGATTTGTGCAAAATATTGGAGGGATGAGAAGAGAATAGATTATATTTACAAATTTTGTTGTTTGAATGGATGAAACCATTGCCTACGTACCATCACAAAGGAGGATCAAAACCTCGTAGTTCGTGGTAAAAAATCTCAAAGATTGGTGAATTGATTTTTATCAAAAGCCTTAAGGTCTTTTGTTATCAAAAGGAGAAAAACTCAACCTAAACCAACAATCCACCATGTGAGGAAGGCTTCTACATGCTAGTGAGTGGTTAACCCTATAATAAGCATGGAAGGCTGATAATCCAACACTAAGGATGAGGTGAGATTTACATCAACCACTATGATAACTCAAACCTATGACTAATGTTTTTGAAAAGAGTCCAACAAGTGGTCATTGGAACCACAAAACAACTTGAAATGGGTTATATTTACAGGTTAAATTTATTTCCAAAATGAGGTCAAAGTTGGATTAAAGTTTATTTACAATGAGTATTTATGAAAATGGTTTTGAAAAGTCATAGGCCTAAGGCCTAGGTTTCTAATTTGAAATAAAGTCAATGTTTGGAAAATGATTTTTGGCTTGGTTAGAGGGGGGGGGGAGAGAGAAAGGCTATTCCTAAAGCATACAAAGATAAGAGGGAAAAGATAAGCCTTGGAGTTCCTTTTCTTGGAGTCATAGAGATGACTCAAGATGCTCCTTTCCTTTGGATTTAGCACACAAACAAGCAATCAATAATTTGAATTCAAGCTCCTAGGATCTCCATTTGGTTTGGCTCTTAACTTGGCTACTTATGACAATGGTCCTATTTTCACAATCTTAAGATGAGGTTCCTATCACACAAAAGCACACATCAAAAAGCTCACAACATAATAAAGGGAATGGACAAAGAATAAGTTTGTGGAGAAGTCCTTTTGAGGTCAACTTTGAATTTTAGCATTCTAAAGACATGAGGCCTAGTTGCTCTTCAACATATTTTGCATTCTAAAGGCAGGAGGCCTAGTTGCTCTTGAACTCCTTTAAGCATGGGTGAGTCCTAATTCTAAGTCCTTTCTCCTTTTGCATTTTGGTTCACATCAAAACAAACACAAAACAACACAAAATAACAATATATCTATATATAATAATGGGCTCAAATGAGCAAAAGAAAAATGACATAAACATAAAATATGTTCTCAAGCGAGCAAACTGAAAATCAAGATGAATAATGAGCAAGAAATAAATGACATTGAAAGTAAATGACAAGAATTTAAAAGCTCAAATTAAACTTAGTGGTTAGTAGAGTTATGTTAGCTTGTCATAAGACAATGTAGCGCTATGTTAAGCAATTGTAAGTGGACTAATATAGTAACCACACCTATCTGAGGCCGGTCAATAAGAATATAGGCAAAGAACACAAGTTAGAGGTCATGACTAGTAAGCCAAGCTCCATAAACTTGCCATGCCAAACAAAAGGGGGAAGGGCCTTGTATTGACTTTTGGTTATTTGCTTGACCAAGAAGTAACCTATCTTTGACACAAAATAACTCACTTGATCATGGATCAAGTTGAGTTTGGTTTGGATCAAAGAAGATTAAACTTCTATTTGTCAAGACCAACCTCAAGATTTTAACTCATTGGCCATTGAGGGAAAGAAAGGGATGAAGATGAAAGGGGGGGGGGGGGGTTAAGAAGACAGCAACCAATCCCAATTGATCAAGGGATAACTCATCCTTGATCAAATTCATTCATCTTTCTAGGTGATGATCCTTAAGGATTCTCAAACAATAAGATCCAATGAATTTGATCAAAGTTGAATCAATTCAACCTTGATTAACACCAAACAGAAGAAGAATGAATATAACAAGTCAAGAAGTCAATAATATTTTTTTGGTATTTTTTGAATTAAAAGAAAATACAAATAAAAAATAAACAAACAAAGTTCAACCTCAAACTCAATCCAAAGCAACTTCAAAAAGTCCAATTAAATTTTCATAGGTTCAACATAGCCAAACAAACTTTGACTAATTTTTTCACAAATTTTGAAAGTAAGAAAGTAATTAACATCAATTAAAAACAAACAAAAATAGCATAATTTGAATGAAAATCTCAAATAATCTCAAAACAAACAAGAAATTATTGAGACTATTTTTCATTGACTTATCATGATCCATAGATGCTATAAAAATATTTTTGTATTTTTTAAAAATCAGAAAGCATTTTAAAATGAATTAAAATCATTAAAAACCAAATAATTCATGAAAAATATCAAATGAGGTCACAAAAATAATTAAAAATCATAATATGAAACTAGATTTTTCAAGAAAATGTTTAGAGTTGGTGTCATATTTTTCTGACCTCATATGAATTTTTAATGAATTTTTGAAAATAGAATGAATTAAAAGAAAATAAAGAGAAAATGAAATAAAACAAAAAATGTTGAGCCACTAGATCCAATTCATTAATTGACGTGGCACACTTCACGGCTTGGATCTGATGATGCACAGCGGGCTCATGTCAACAGCGCAACATAATGCATTAAAACAAGTAATTAAAACGGACGCATGAGATTAGATCGTGAGAGAGAGATCTAAGGGCCATGAGCAGCACACGTGGTGGTGTCGGTGGAAACCACCATCTTCTCCAGTCAGCCAAACAGATTCTGGCCAAAATTGCAGAAAAATAAACCTCATCAAAAATGAAAAACAAGGGCATGGAAATGAAGCTCGTGTGATGTAGATCATCACTGTACCATTAGATTCCTCTCATTCTTTCTATATTGAGAGAAAGATGAAGGAGAAAATCATGGTGTCCACATGGATTGTTCATGAAATGGAAAATTGAATGCACTAAAAGCTTACCTCAAGCATGAGGACTTCAGAGAACCACAAAAACACAAGAATACTACATTGAATTATGAGTTTCAGATCCAAATAGTTTGAGTTTATACCTTCAAAATGGTGAGCTTCTGGCCACGAATTCTTCAAGCTTTTTTCTCCTCTTTGATCTCTGAATGTAGGGAAGATGATTGGCTAAGGAATCTAGCTTTGAAACTCAACTAGTGTTGCAGAATTTCAAGCTCGAAAATATTGAAGAATAATGAATGATTCCTTTGGTGAGGGTTATGGTTTCAGCTCTGCAACATGTGGGATCTCCAAAAGGTTATCAAATGAAGGAGAGGAAACCCTTATTTATAGGTAAAGGCTTCTGAATTCACACTTTGCTCATGTGCATGAGATTTGAACTTTTGAATGCATGGGCCTTTGTGGACGTGTGAGAGGCCCATGAATGGCTGAATAAGCTTGCTGAGATCATATGGAACGCATGTGGTCGTGCACATGGAATGGGAAATGCTTGCATATCAAGTTTTAACATAAAATATCAAGAATGCACATAAATGAAAAGAAATTCGGATCTCCCAAATGGTAGTACCAAATGACCATTGTGAGTAATGGTTGGAAAGTTTTTGAAATAAGGAACAAAAGTCATGTTGGGTAAAAAACCATTTGACATGTGAAAATTGACCAAAACTGGCTTGGAAAGTTCAAGTGTAAAACATGTTCAAATCATTTTGAAAAAGTCACCAAAAAGTAAGCTTGGTTAAACTCCTCTGTCCTCATGATACAAGCTTGAAATTAGAAAATCTCCAACTTCAAAGTTATAGATACTTTCATGGTAGTCAATTTAGACTCAAAAGTTTCATCATTTGTATTTTCTATGACAAAGTTATGGGCATTTTAAGTTTGGTACATTTTCAAATTCAATGAATTAGGTCCAAGATGATCTATAATATTTTGCAATATCACATGTGATTCCTTTAGGATTATGAAATTTTGTCCAACATAACATTTTAAGTAGACATCTCAAGCTTTCCAATCACTTTAGTCCCACCTCAAAATCATAAAAAGTGAGAAAGTTATGCCCTTCGCAAGTTGACCCAAAATTAGGGTTTCAGTCTAAATAACCTATAATGTTTTAAAATGAATGATGACATTCCAAGCTTCAAAGCGATTTTTGATGAACATGAAAGTTGTTCATATGGTACTTAGGAACATTTGTTATTTTAGGGTCATCTTCATTTGACAAACACATTAAATATTATAGCTCATTGAACCTCAACTTAGTCAGATGACTTGACTGGTCAACTTCTCAAGGTCAAACTTCCAATCTTGATGAATAAATGATTGAGGGGCCTCAAATAGGCTCATATATGCATGAAATGATAAATTAAATAACTTCCCTTGATTAAATGTGATCATAAGTTGAGATTGCTTCATGGGCAAGGCACAGTCAAAGCATAGTGAAATTAGGGTTTCCTTGGGAAACAATCTTCAAGCCCTTTTGAGTTATCTTGATCAAATTGGAAAATTGAGATACTTGGGAGACATATATGATGATCAGGAACTTTGTGGACCATTGTCATGCTTTGTTCTCATCTTCATCTAGCCATTTCATTGGGCTTAGGAGCCTCCTAGGAGCATTGTGGAGCACATGACCACTTGAGCTTCAAAACAAAAAGAGTTAGTGACATATTTTTGTGATTTTGGTTAGTAATCAAATAAGAAAAGCAATAACATACAATACAATCATGCTTGGTGATCTCAAATCACTTAAACAAGTCCCAACCCTAGGGTTAAGGAGCCAAACATGCTATGATCCTTGAGGCAATGCACTTGTGTAATAACATGATGCCATGAGGGATCTTAGGGTAAAAATTAGGGTCTTACAGAAACTTTGAGGAATGCCAAGTCGCTTGAGTGCAAATTTTTCATGGAGTTTGTGGATGAGTGCATGAATTAGTTTGGATTAATAACTAGTGATAAGGATATCGTCCACATATATAAGAGCATACAATGTAATATTATGATGATTGTAGACAAACAATGGGTGGTCACATCTGCTAGAGACAAAACCAAATTGAATCATTGCATGATTTAAATTTTCATACCATGAACGTGGGGCCTATTGAAGGCCTTAAATAGCCTTTTGGAGCTTACAAGTCAATTGAGAATTTGAGTCAGTAAATCCTGGTGGTTGGTCCATGAAAACCATTTCTTGCAAGTCACCATTTAGAAATGCATTATTGACATCCACTTGCTGAATTTCCCACTTAAAAGTGAGAGCCAAAGTCAAGCTGACACGGATTGTGGTAGGTTTTACAATTTGTGGAAAATTCTCATGGAAATCAAAGCCATGTTGTTGATGGAAGCCTTTGGCCACTAATATTGCTTTATACTTATTGACATTACCATATTGATTTTCTTTCACTTTAAAAACCCACTTACACCAAATTATTTTCTTGCGATGAGGTAGAGTAGTTATCACCCATGTGCCATTTTTGATTAAGGACTTATATTCAGTTTTTATTGCATCAAACCAATAAGGTTGAGATAAGGCCTTATTTACTAAACGTGGTTCAGTATGAGCTAAGAACACTTTAGGTTTTGAGATATCAGTTTTAACTTTTGTGATCATTGGATGAATATTTTGCACTATGGGTATATGTGAGGATTGACCATGAAAGAATGAGGGCAAGGAATTGGTGGAACCTGACCTAGTTGGTGTATGTATATTACCACAAACTGAATTATGAGAAGGTGACTTATGACCAAGTCACTTGGAACTACAACATAAGGTGAATTTATGACCACATTTTCATAAGGGAAATGGGAACTAGTGGTTGAGATGTTGGTTTCAAACACATGAGAAAGGTTAGTAGGCATATTTGATGGTGAGACTGTGGCACGGGAATGATCAATATGCATATTTGGTGGTGAGACTATGGCATCTGGTTATGTGTCAGTAGTTTGTGTTATAGATGTTATGTCAATGGTATGCGAGGTACTTGAGGGTATTTGAATAAGACTCGCAGGGAATTAAGATTAATGCCTTTGTGAGTTAGAGTTTGTTGATTTAATAGTTGTGAAAACATTTTGAAAGGGAAAGTCATACTCACTAAATACCACATCTTTAGTGTAATACCCCAAAATTTACCCTTCATTTTTCTTGGAAGCATGGGATTATGTTTTACATTTCATTAGTATCATACTAGGTCATACTCATTGCATACTGCATTAGTGACTTGGAAATCAGGTTTTGATTGATCACTCCTTGACAGAAGGAGTCCACACAAAGCAAGATTGAGAATTGGACTTCGTTTTCTGAGTATACAAGTCTCAAGGTTCTCAGGGGCTCCAGGTATCTTATTATGGTCTTCAGTTCATCAGTGAAGGATCCAGAGCTATCAGAGTGTTCATCTGGATTTAATCAGAAATTAGGGTTTCATGGCTACCTGCAACAGGAAATGTTTGGTTGGAAGTAGAGGGGCTCATCCATGTCATCATTAAAGAGGCATCTTGGCCTAGGAAGATTCATAATTATCTCAGAAAGATCCATTGGCTATCAGTGCAATCAGTTCCTGATCAATTTTGCCCTAAACTAGGGTTTGGTATAAAATCAGTTTATTTCTGATTCTTTGGGTGAAACTCTTTTCCATGGCCCTCCATATGTCAACAAGGGTCTACATACAAAAAATCAGCTTTTTATTTGAGCCAGAAGTGCTTCAATTGATCATTGGAATCGGGATCAGACAGTTTGGGAAAAGTCAACTGTGGGGCCAGAAAAGTCAACTCCTAACTTTTTGAGAGTGGAATCTCAAAATCCATGCCTAGGGGATCCTACATGTGAAATTTGATCAAGTTTAGATCATGGATTCATCATTTAATCAGGAATTGAAAAAGTTACTTAATTTGGAAATGGTTGACTTTCCATTTAGGGCAAGTTTTCATGATTGTTGCACTCACTTTAAGCCCATTTTCCATCAAGATAAAAACTCCATTTGAAACTTTCTCCAACATGAAAGTTGTTCTTCTTGTTCCAAGCTTTCTAGAGATATAAAGTTTGCTCCATTTGGATCAAGATTGAGAAAGTTATGCTTAGTCAAAGTGAGATATATTTTTAGGACACTTAGAAAAATTTCTAAGTCTCAAAATCTTCAAAGTTTGTCAAGACTTCTTGGCCAGTTTTCTTGAATTTCAAGGCATCATTTGAAAATGTTTTCTTCACAACAATTGTACCTTGCCATGTCCTCTTTCACATCCTTTTGGAATCATCTCATTTGGATCCATGGTTTGAGAGATACATTTACCTAAAGTGGGCACCATGACTTGATTTTCTAGGCAAATTTTAGGCCAGACTGGCCCAATCAGTTTTGCATGGTGAGACATGTTCTTGAGGGCCACTTTTCACCTACTTCCAATCATCATTTCAACTTGTGCTCAACATGAAAGATGCTATGCTCCGTGAGGTCTTTCTACTGTTTGCATTATTTCATCAATTGGTAGCTTGCTCATTAAGTTACATGGCCTCAAAGTCATCACTTTGAAATGAATTTCTTGCTTGCCAAGCCATGCTGTAAACCAGCCCATGTTTTGTCACCTCAATTTGGCCATGCACTCTGTAACACCCCAATAAAATAAAATAATTATTTAAATTAAGTTAATAGTATATTATTAATTTAATCAAATAATTGGGTTATTTTATTATTGGATTATTATTATTATTATTTTGGAATAATAATTATTGGAAAATATATAAGTTGGAATAAGGAAAAAGAGTTTTCATTTTGTAAAAGGGTTTTACGTGAAAACTGAGAAGCTGCAGAGAAGAGGAGAAAGGGGCAAAGAGGAAGAACCAGAGAGCAAAGGTTGGAGAAGAGCTTGGAGCTTAGATATTTTGTCGGATTAACTCAGGTAAGGGGGGTTTATCGTCGTTTAATGGGTATTATGGATTAGCATGTACTGGGTAGTGATAAGCCATGGAATTGACCCTAATTGGGATTACGAATGCTGAAAAATTATGTTGGATAAATTGTGTTTAGGCTGTAATTGAATTTGTGTTTGAGTTAGTTGTGAATTTCCGAACGTATAGCTTTTTACGGAATTGGAATCGGAGGTCCGGAAGTCCTCCAACGGTGGAAAATGCGGAGAATTCTGCATTCTGCCTTGTGTTAGCGCAGGAACAACTTCTGTCTTGCGTTAACCGGTTAACCCAGGGTGTTAACCGGTTAACACTGTGTTGAATTGTGTAAATTGCTGTTTTGTCTGCGTTAACCGGTTAACCCAGGGTGTTAACCGGTTAACACTGTGGTGATTGCTGAGATATTGTTGTTTGTGCTGCGTTAACCGGTTAACCCAGGGCGTTAACCGGTTAACACTGTTAAGTTTTGGGACAGGAAGCGTGTTTGTGCTGCGTTAACCGGTTAACCCAGGGCGTTAACCGGTTAACGCTGTTGCATAGGGGAAAAAGTGTTAATTAAAATGTTGTATGCCTAATTGATGGTTGCCTATACCCGTGTGTGATATAGTAGGGATTATTTCCCGCTGTTTTGAGCAGTATCGGTATTAGTAGAGTGTGCTAATACTGTGATTGAATTAATTGACATGATATGATGTTTTGATACATGTGTTGATGATGTGTGATGGTATGCATAATATTGTGAATGTATATGTTATGCATGTGTTGTGAATGGACTGTTTTATGGCTTAGAGTGTGAGCATATGTCCATTGTGGATTTTGTTGTGATGTTGCATTGCTAGATGATTAGCATGCATATTGTGGCCTTTATGGTGGTAGCTAATTCCCGTGGTGAGGAATTAGTGATGTTAGTCGTTTTGGACTGTTGTTGATGTTTGCATGCTAGGTGAATTAGCGTGCATAGCATGGCCCTTGGGGTGGTAGCTAATTCCCATAGTGAGGAATTAGTGATGTGAGTCACTAGGTCTCAAATGAGTGGGACTAGTGAGCTTGGTAGCCGTACCTGGATTGGTCGGTGAAGTTGAACTATATGTTCAAGAATAGTCGGTACCGCATGCATGGAGTCTCATTGCATAAATTTTGTATGGCGTATAATATGAATGGATGTATTCCAGTATTATACGTGTGTTGTGTGTTTGTGTTGGCATTGAGTATGAGTATGAAGTGTGTTGGTGTTGAACATGATATTTGAGTTGATGTGTCGTTACTGAATAAGTGATATGATTAGGGTGATTAATGTGTTATTTACTTAACAATACATGAGATTTTATAATGCTTGTTATATCGATTGAGGAACTCACCCTTACAACTTTATTTTCAGGTAACGAGCAGTGATTGAGTAGGAGCTAGTCCTTGGAGTCTAGTATAGTTCCTTAGGGGGTCGTGCTCTGATAGATGTAACATCGGGACGGGATGTTTTACTTATTTTCATTGATGATTGTTGAATAAGTTTACATGTATTGTGTTACATGTTTTATACTGATGTTGGATTTTATTCCGCTGCGAACTATGCAAATGTTTTATTTGATTAAATAAAGGAGCATGACAGGATAATTTGGAACATGGTGTGAAATAATTGTGTGACACCCTTAAATTGCATATTTACTCTGAATTGCATTGTGTTATTTTAATTAAATATTGGGGTATTTTTAGAAGGGTGTTACATTAGTGGTATCAGAGCATAGTCGGTCGAGTCGAGTCGTAATTATTCTGTTTCCCTGTACGGGATAGGTGTTGTGTAACCCTATCAGTACTTATTGTTTTAGCTTGTTGGGTTTTCAGAATAGAGATGGCTGGAAGAGGTAGAGATGATGCTGCGATTGCTGAGGCTCTGGGTATGCTAGCTGGAGTACTTGGAGAGAATCCGAATGTTGTGGGAATGGGAGCTGCTCGTCAACTGAGTGAGTTCCAGAAGAACAATCCTCCAATGTTCAAGAGAGCATACGATCCAGATGGTGCTCAGAAGTGGTTGAAGGAGATAGAGAGGATCTTCCGAGTGACTGAATGTGCCGATAACCAGAAGGTCAGGTTCGGTACGCATATGCTGTCAGAGGAAGCTGATGATTGGTGGGTTGCTACCCGCACTGAGTTGGAATCTGCTGGGAATACTGAGATCACTTGGGTTGTGTTCAGAGAGAGATTTCTGAGGAAGTATTTTCTAGAGGATGTCAGAGGAAAGAAAGAGATAGAGTTCTTGGAATTGAAGCAGGGTAACAGGTCTGTTACTGAGTATGCTGCTAAGTTCACAGAGCTGTCAAAGTATTATACTCCCTATAATGAGGCTGCTGGAGAATTTTCAAAATGTGTGAAGTTTGAGAACGGGTTGCGTCCCGAGATCAAGCAGGCTATTGGATATCAGCGGATCAGAGTGTTTTCTGACTTGGTTGACTGTTGCAGGATTTTTGAACAGGATTCCAAAGCCAGAGCGGAGAGCTATCAGCAGAGGGTTGATAGAAAAGGCAAGAATCAGAATGACCGTGGAAAACCGTATGCAGCTGGCAAAGGTTTTCAGAAGCAGAGTGGGATGAAGAGGCCTAGTGGGGGAGACTCTAGTGCTCCTGCTAAGTGTTACAGATGTGGTCAGGCGGGACATCGTTTCCATGAGTGTGCTAGTGTTGAGAAGAAGTGTTTCAAGTGTGGAAAAGTTGGTCATTTGGCTGCAGAGTGGCGGTTGAAGACTCTGACTTGCTTCAACTGTGGAGAGGTGGGCCATATCAGTCCACAGTGTCCTAAGCCGAAGAAAGAGAATCAGTCGGGAGGAAAAGTCTTTGCTTTATCGGGTTCTGAGACTTCTGCAGATGATCGTTTGATCCGAGGTACGTGTTATATTAATGGCTTTCCTCTTGTAGCTATTATTGACACCGGTGCTACTCATTCCTTTATATCTTTGGATTGTGCTGTGAAACTTAAGTTAGGGATATCTGAGATGCGTGGAAGTATGGTGATTGATACTCCTGCGAAGGGTTCAGTGACTACTACTTCAGTTTGTTTGAATTGTCCTTTGAGGATTTTTGGTAGAGACTTTGGGATGGACCTTGTGTGTCTTCCATTAGTGCAGATTGATGTTATCTTGGGTATGAACTGGTTGGTGTTTAACCGAGTTTATATCAACTGTTTTGATAAGACTGTGATATTTCCTGAGATTGAGGAAGGAAAGGATTTGTTTCTATCAGTCAGGCAGGTGAATGAGGAAGTAGCAGATGGGGCAGAGTTGTTTATGCTGTTAGCGACCTTGGAGGCTAAAGATAAACTGGTGATTCGTGATCTAGCAGTGGTGTGTGACTTTCCTGATGTATTTCCGGAAGAAGTGAATGAATTACCGCCAGAGCGTGAAGTTGAGTTCTCGATTGATTTGGTACCTGGTACTAGACCGATATCGATGGCTCCGTACCGTATGTCTGCTGTTGAGTTAGCTGAATTGAAGAGTCAGCTGGAAGATTTGTTGGATAAGAAATTTATTCGTCCGAGTGTGTCGCCGTGGGGTGCACCAGTGTTATTGGTTAAGAAGAAAGAAGGTACTATGAGGTTGTGTGTGGACTACAGGCAACTGAATAAAGTGACGATCAAGAATCGGTATCCTTTGCCGAGGATTGATGATTTGATGGATCAGTTGGTTGGTGCGAGTGTGTTCAGCAAGATAGATTTGAGATCTGGGTATCATCAGATACGTGTGAAAATTGAGGATATTCAGAAGACTGCTTTCAGAACGAGGTATGGACATTATGAGTATTCTGTAATGCCTTTTGGTGTGACTAATGCGCCTGGAGTATTCATGGAGTATATGAATAGGATTTTCCATCCGTACCTAGACCAGTTTGTTGTGGTGTTTATTGATGACATTTTGGTGTATTCGAAATCTGAAGAAGAGCATGATGAGCATTTGAGAGTGGTTTTAGAAGTTCTACGAGAAAAGAAGTTATTTGCTAAACTCTCTAAATGTGAATTTTGGTTAGAGGAGGTTAGTTTTCTTGGTCATGTGATTTCAAGAGGTGGTGTTGTTGTGGATCCTTCTAAGATAGAAGCGGTGTCTAAGTGGGAAGCTCCGAAGTCAGTTTCTGAGATAAGGAGTTTTCTTGGTTTGGCTGGCTATTACAGGAAATTTATTGAGGGATTTTCTAAGTTGGCGTTACCGTTGACGATGTTGACTAGAAAGGGGCAAGCATTTGTTTGGGACTCAAAATGTGAAGAAGGTTTCCAAGAGTTAAAGAGAAGGTTGACTACTGCTCCTATTCTGATATTACCGAGTTCGTCGGAACCATTTGAGGTTTACTGTGATGCTTCATTGTTGGGTTTGGGTGGTGTGTTGATGCAGAATAAGCAGGTTATAGCTTATGCTTCGAGACAGCTGAGGGTTCATGAGAGGAACTATCCAACACACGATTTAGAGTTGGCAGCTGTGGTGTTTGTTCTGAAGTTATGGAGGCATTATTTGTACGGGTCAAGATTTGAAGTTTTCAGTGACCATAAAAGTTTAAAGTATTTGTTTGATCAGAAAGAGCTGAATATGAGACAGAGGAGATGGTTAGAATTTCTGAAGGATTATGACTTTGGTTTGAATTACCATCCGGGTAAAGCAAACGTAGTGGCTGATGCATTGAGTCGGAAATCATTACATATGTCTATGTTAATGGTTAGGGAATTGGATTTAATTGAGCAGTTTAGAGATTTGAGTTTGGTGTGTGAGAGTACTCACAATAGTGTTAAATTGGGAATGTTGAAGTTAACGAGTGGTATTCTGGATGAGATCAGAGAGGGTCAGAAATCCGATATGCTTTTGGTTGATAAGTTGACTTTAGTGAATCAAGGTCAAGGTGGTGAATTCAGAGTTGATGAGAATGGTATTTTGAAATTTGGTAGTCGGGTGTGTATTCCGGATGTTACTGAGCTTAAGAAGAGTATTCTTGAGGAAGGACATCGTAGTGGCTTGAGTATTCATCCTGGAGCTACGAAGATGTATCATGATTTGAAGAAGTTATTTTGGTGGCCGGGAATGAAAAGAGAAATTGCGAGTTTTGTTTATTCCTGTTTAACTTGTCAGAAGTCAAAGATTGAGCATCAGAAACTGTCTGGGCTAATGCAACCGTTGGCTATTCCAGAGTGGAAGTGGGATAGTATCAGTATGGATTTTGTTTCTGGTTTGCCGAGGACAAGTAAGAATTTTGAAGCTATTTGGGTGATTGTTGATAGATTGACGAAATCGGCTCATTTCATTCCGATCAGAATGGATTATCCGTTAGAGAGACTAGCCGAGTTGTATATTGAGAAGATTGTAAGTTTGCATGGTATTCCGTCGAGTATTGTTTCGGACAGAGATCCTAGATTTACATCGAAGTTCTGGGAAGGTTTGCAGAAGGCTTTGGGAACTAAGCTGAGATTGAGTTCTGCATATCATCCGCAGACTGATGGTCAGACTGAGAGGACGATTCAGTCACTAGAGGATCTTTTGAGGGCTTGTGTTTTGGAAAAAGGAGGTGCTTGGGATTGTTATTTGCCTTTGATTGAGTTTACCTACAACAATAGTTTTCATTCGAGCATTGGTATGGCACCGTTTGAAGCTTTGTATGGTAGGAGATATCGGACACCTTTATGTTGGTATGAGTCCGGTGAGAGTGCTGTGGTTGGACCGGAGATTGTTCAACAGACTACGGAAAAGATTAAGATGATTCAGGAGAAGATGAGGATTGCTCAGAGTCGTCAGAAGAGTTATCATGATAAGAGGAGGAAGTCACTTGAGTTCCAAGAGGGAGATCATGTGTTTCTTCGCGTCACTCCGATAACTGGTGTTGGTCGAGCTTTAAAGTCGAAGAAGTTGACACCTCGATTTATTGGTCCTTATCAGATTTTGGAGAGGATAGGGGAGGTAGCCTATCGTGTCGCTTACGAATTTGCATGAGGTTTTTCATGTGTCTCAGTTGAGGAGGTACATTCATGATCCGTCGCATGTAGTCCAAATAGATGATGTACAGGTGAGAGATAACCTGACTGTTGAAACATCACCTATGAGGATCGAGGATCGAGAGTTGAAGCAGTTGCGGGGTAAAGAGATTGCCTTGGTGAAGGTAGCTTGGGGAGGACCAGCAGGTGGCAATGTGACTTGGGAACTGGAGAGTCAGATGAAGGAGTCTTATCCGGAGTTATTTGCTTGAGGTATGTTTTCGAGGACGAAAACTCTTTTAGTGGGGGAGAGTTGTAACACCCCAATAAAATAAAATAATTATTTAAATTAAGTTAATAGTATATTATTAATTTAATCAAATAATTGGGTTATTTTATTATTGGATTATTATTATTATTTTGGAATAATAATTATTGGAAAATATATAAGTTGGAATAAGGAAAAAGAGTTTTCATTTTGTAAAAGGGTTTTACGTGAAAACTGAGAAGCTGCAGAGAAGAGGAGAAAGGGGCAAAGAGGAAGAACCAGAGAGCAAAGGTTGGAGAAGAGCTTGGAGCTTAGAGATTTTGCCGGATTAACTCAGGTAAGGGGGGTTTATCGTCGTTTAATGGGTATTATGGATTAGCATGTACTGGGTAGTGATAAGCCATGGAATTGACCCTAATTGGGATTACGAATGCTGAAAAATTATGTTGGATAAATTGTGTTTAGGCTGTAATTGAATTTGTGTTTGAGTTAGTTGTGAATTTCCGAACGTATAGCTTTTTACGGAATTGGAATCGGAGGTCCGGAAGTCCTCTAACGGCGGAAAATGCGGAGAATTCTGCATTCTGCCTTGTGTTAGCGCAGGAACAACTTCTGTCTTGCGTTAACTGGTTAACCCAGGGTGTTAACCGGTTAACACTGTGTTGAATTGTGTAAATTGCTGTTTTGTCTGCGTTAACCGGTTAACCCAGGGTGTTAACCGGTTAACACTGTGGTGATTGCTGAGATATTGCTGTTTGTGCTGCGTTAACCGGTTAACCCAGGGCGTTAACCGGTTAACACTGTTAAGTTTTGGGACAGGAAGCGTGTTTGTGCTGCGTTAACCGGTTAACCCAGGGCGTTAACCGGTTAACGCTGTTGCATAGGGGAAAAAGTGTTAATTAAAATGTTGTATGCCTAATTGATGGTTGCCTATACCCGTGTGTGATATAGTAGGGATTATTTCCCGCTGTTTTGAGCAGTATCGGTATTAGTAGAGTGTGCTAATACTGTGATTGAATTAATTGACATGATATGATGTTTTGATACATGTGTTGATGATGTGTGATGGTATGCATAATATTGTGAATGTATATGTTATGCATGTGTTGTGAATGGACTGTTTTATGGCTTAGAGTGTGAGCATATGTCCATTGTGGATTTTGTTGTGATGTTGCATTGCTAGATGATTAGCATGCATATTGTGGCCTTTATGGTGGTAGCTAATTCCCGTGGTGAGGAATTAGTGATGTTAGTCGTTTTGGACTGTTGTTGATGTTTGCATGCTAGGTGAATTAGCGTGCATAGCATGGCCCTTGGGGTGGTAGCTAATTCCCATAGTGAGGAATTAGTGATGTGAGTCACTAGGTCTCAAATGAGTGGGACTAGTGAGCTTGGTAGCCGTACCTGGATTGGTCGGTGAAGTTGAACTATATGTTCAAGAATAGTCGGTACCGCATGCATGGAGTCTCATTGCATAAATTTTGTATGGCGTATAATATGAATGGATGTATTCCAGTATTATACGTGTGTTGTGTGTTTGTGTTGGCATTGAGTATGAGTATGAAGTGTGTTGGTGTTGAACATGATATTTGAGTTGATGTGTCGTTACTGAATAAGTGATATGATTAGGGTGATTAATGTGTTATTTACTTAACAATACATGAGATTTTATAATGCTTGTTATATCGATTGAGGAACTCACCCTTACAACTTTATTTTCAGGTAACGAGCAGTGATTGAGTAGGAGCTAGTCCTTGGAGTCTAGTATAGTTCCTTAGGGGGTCGTGCTCTGATAGATGTAACATCGGGACGGGATGTTTTACTTATTTTCATTGATGATTGTTGAATAAGTTTACATGTATTGTGTTACATGTTTTATACTGATGTTGGATTTTATTCCGCTGCGAACTATGCAAATGTTTTATTTGATTAAATAAAGGAGCATGACAGGATAATTTGGAACATGGTGTGAAATAATTGTGTGACACCCTTAAATTGCATATTTACTCTGAATTGCATTGTGTTATTTTAATTAAATATTGGGGTATTTTTAGAAGGGTGTTACACACTCTTATTTCATTCACTTAAGTTTGGCCCAAAATAACAATATTTCACATGCCCTCTTTCTACACCTCACTTTTGCATTATTTTGATTATGGACAAATCATTTATTTCAAAGCCCATTAGAACATTTGCTCCATCATACTTAAAGCTGCAAACCCTAAACCTAAAAGGCATGGGTGAATTTTCGTGGCAAGCAAGGCAAAGTTTCATCACATAGCAGACTTAATTTTCTCATCAAGCCCTTGAAGTGAAGCATCAAGGCAACCTCATCTTCTTCTATTTCTCTCCATAACCAAAGGGCAGTGGACCTAACTTCCACTAGGCACCTTTATTACTCCTTATCCATGGCCATGAATTGCTTACTATGCTTGTTATCATTACTATTTACCATGCTTGTTATCATCACTATTTACCATGCTTGTTTCATGCTATTACCATGTTCATCATCATTACCATGCCAATCATATGCTTGTGTTATTGATATTGGTTTATGCTGTTATTTTTTTGCCTTTGCCCGTGGCCATGTTGTCATCTTGTGGTCAACTTTTCTCCACGATCAAGCCATCATTTAACCTAAAACAAGTCACCATGTTAATCTACACATTTTGTACTTGAGTTTTGGTTTTTATTTCATGTCATTTGATGCACTATGGCATGCGTATTATTGAATGGAAGTTTGGAAAAGTCCACTGCATTTTCACGTTGCTGCATGGTTATGGAGCTAGGGTTTGGTTTGTGGAAGACGATGACGTGTCGTCTTATGACCCATTAGATCCAAGGCGCATCTTCTAATCTTGGCCGCCCATCCTTTTTTGTCCTGTAGCGTTTTAAGTGGCCTTGACCGATTGATGGCATGTTACATGAATCTTTTAATTAAAATGTTATTTAATCCTGTCACACTGGATTTAATTGGTTTTGGATCTTGGGCCCTGCGTTGTTGCTCTTCACACCTCCATTTCTAGGCCCATCAACACAAATGCACCTTCCTCTTTTATTTCCTTATTTTAATTTCAATTTATTTTCTGTTTTGATTTTAATTATTTTAAAATATTTTCTTTATTCATAAAAATATCCAAAAATATTTTCCATGTTTCTTAATGTCTTATTTAATTTTATTTAATTTTTATTTTCGTATTTATTTAATGCTAATATTTTCTTTTTAATTATTAATCCAAGTGGTTCATTTTAGCACATATTTAATTCTTGATTTTGTTTTCATGACTTGGAATTATTTTTAACTTTTGATTTTTGGGATGAAGGTTGACCATAGTCTCATGGTCAACCTGACCTTTTCTTGGAATTTTATTTCCCATTTTCAATTTATTTTGGATTTATTTTTGACCTAGTTTGGTTGGTTGACTTTTAGTTTGACCTCTGTTTTATTGTAATTAATTCATGCACTAGTTTTCATTATTTTTAAAATATTTTTCGGGGATGATGATGTCCTGACCCCACTTTATTTAGTTTAATTTTTCCTAATTTTCTTGATTAATTTACTATTTATTTGATATTTATTAAGTTGACTTGAATTTTCAGTTGACTTATTTATGATCGACGTTTGACTTAGGGATTGCTTATGGCAATTGAAGAGATCTTTTGATCCTCCCTTGTTCATATCATATGCCATGTATTAGAGGCCTTTCATCTTGATTTTATTTGGTCCTTACCTCATTTCCTGATTTAATTATTCAGTGGACCCTTTTTGTGCATATTTTCATCTGTCTGATTCATCTGTTATCTGTTATACTTGTTTCTTTCATCCATGCTTACCATTGTTTGATTGTTTAACATGTTCATACTTCTCATGCATTGTTTAATTCACCTTAATTCATCCTTTGATTCTTTGATTTGATTATATACTTATTTGCTTATCCGATCTGATTGATAACTGTTGCCTACTTGTATGATGTATGAGGCATATATTCTTATTGTTTGATTGCCATGAACAATCCCCATTCATAACAAATGTACCCCTCTCCCATGAAGTGTATAATATTTATTCTTTCATTCTTCATTCATCTGTTAATACAAGAATTAAAACGAACATCCGATAATCATTTCAAAACAAGATCAACAGCTCGATCCAACGTCGAGTAATCATTTTCAAAACTTAACAGAACTAACACGTATTCATCCATCCTTTTGTAAGTCGATTGCTTCATGCATCGCCATCAACCTTTTGTAAGTCGATTGCCTCAGGCATCACCATCTACCCTTATTCGTGGCTCCTCTCCTTTCTCCATCCGTCGACTCTTGTTCCGTTTAGGTAGCACCCATTAGGTAGAACCCTTTGTATGATAACATAGGTAGAATTCCCTTATTCTTTGCATGCTAACATTAGGTAGATGTTCCCTCTGTAAATCCTAACACATAGGTCCATATTGCATGACAACTATAGGGCAGAGCTTCCCCACTTTTTATACCTTCCGTGCGTCTCCGATCTTGTGGCATGTCAGTCCGTTCTATTGCAAAGAGGTAACTGCCTAAGACTCGATTCAGCGAGTTGCGACACCTACTACTAGAACGTTGAACACACTGCCCACTTTCCTTTGACACAATTGGTGTCCTCTTTTGTAAGTCCATGTTCAGATGGCAATCCTTAACCCGTAGTTAGTCAAACTACGACAACTCTGATTCTCATGTTCAGATGAGATACGTAGGCACGAGATGTGATGTCTTGCCGAGTTTTTTGACTGACGACTAACAACTAATCCTTGTTGAGATTCTTTTCTCTTGCCCTAGTCGTAATCGAGACCCTTGTTCCCGTAGTTAGCTGAACTACGTTTTGCTCTGATTCTCGTTCCAGATGAGATACGTAGGCATAAGATGCGATGTCTTAGCGAGCACACTTCCCTTTCGCCCATAGGTAGCCGAGCTACGAAGACTCTGATTCTCATACTCAGATGAGATACGTAGGCAGTGGATGCGACATCCTTGCGAGTCATTTTCATTTTCTTTTGACTTTCTTTTAGTAAATAGTACCTTAGATAAACCTACACCCTTCAGACGAGAATAACAAGAGTGGATCCCGTAGAGTACTACAGATGCGTAGGGGTGCTAATACCTTCCCTTCGCATAATCGACTCCCGAACCCTAGATTTGGTTGCGAGACCTTGTCTTTTCCTTCTCTTCAGGTTTTCTTCGATCGTTTCCTTTCCCTCCTTTGGGATAAATAACGAAAGGTGGCGACTCTTCTGTTTTCTTTTCCTTGCCGGTTGTTTTTTTCGCAGCGTTGCGACATTTAGAAATAAAGATTTTACCTTCCATGGTTAAGCACTTATGGCCTTTGTGTGACTGGGAGACATCCACGTAAACACATTTGGTGCTTCTGAACTCTAATTTGTGGCGATTATAAGGTCTCAAATAAGGTAAGCATGCACGAACAAAAATTTCCAAAGCAACATAATCAAGTTTGTTTTTGGTGAATGATTGAGAAAAGTGAAACATACTCAGTATGAGAACTGATGGGTAGCCCATTGAGCAAGTAAACTATTGTGATGAAGCTATGATCCTAATAAGAGATAGGCGATGAGGCATGAGCTAGTAGAATGCATCCCATCTTAACTATTTGTCATTGATTCCGTTCAACAACTCCATTTTGGTGTGGGTGTGAGGGCAAGTTAGCTTGTTCATGAAGCAACTTAGTTAGGGTTTAAATTCTCCCCCAAAATCAGATTGTATTGCCTTGATTTTGACATGAAATTGTGTTTCCATACACTTATGAAACAATTTGAATATAGAGATGACATCATTTTCTTAAGAAAGTGTATCCAAGTGTACCTAGAAAATGTATCAACATATGCAATGTAATAGGTATATCCACCATTTAAAGGTGATGGTGAAAGTCCCCATAGGCCAGTATGAACAAGCTCAAATAAGTGAGTGTAATTGGTATTAGACAAAGGAACATGTAACTTGTGAGACTTCCCTACATAACATAAATTACATAAATCAACAACATTTTTATTTCTCATGGGAATTTTATACAAATGAGAGATGATTTGTAGATCTCTAGAGTTGGCATGACCTAATCTAACATGCTAAATAGACCAACTACTATGATTAACAACTTTATTGGTACAAAAATTAATGTTGTTATCATAAGAAGCTAAGGTAGTGTTTGCAATAGGAAGTAAATTTTGAGACTTGTGAGGTTGATGAAGCAATACAAGCTACTCTCATATAGGAATCTTTCAAGTGGGACAACATTAGATGCTTGAGATTTAACAAAGCATTTGTCAGAGTGAAATTCAAAATCGACATTATTGACCTTTGAACATTTTGAAACAGAGATCAAATTTCCAGTAATAGTAGGAACATAAAGAAAATTAGACACAAGATTGGACAAGAATCTAGAATGACTAACTATTTAGACCTCTAAACCAAAACCCTTACCAATCACCACTCGATTTGGACCTGCACAGACTTGCACATTTTAGATATTCATAAGGCTAGAAGTAATGTGATAGGATGCACTTGAGTTAGCAAACCATGCATGTGATCAAGACCTTAAGGAATGTCCAAAGTGTTATTATGTGCTAGATAGGCAGTTGCTTGAGGTGCAGTGGAAGTTGAAGCCTTAAAACTTTGAGTGTTAGTTAAACTGTTGGTAGTAGAAGCTTGAGTTTGAGGCTTTGGTTGAGTTGGCTCAAAGTGATCATCAAATTGATGCCAACATTCAGGCACATAATGACCATATTTGTTGCATAATTGACATGTTGGCTTGTTACCTAGAGCAAAGTCCTGCTTACCATACCCTCAACCACGAGTTTTTCTTCTTCTACCGCGATAAAGTATTGACCATTAATTTGAGAAGCACCAGTTCTAGCACCATTATAGTTGAATGGGCATTGAGTTACATTCACAATTGCATTAGAAGGGGGCAACTCTTGTTTGAGCTTGTCCAATTAAGATTATCGGATGTAGAGAAATGCTTCTACATCATAAATGTCATTTGGTACTCCTTTTCCATATACTATCACGATAAAAGGATTGTACTCCTTAGGTAACCCTTAAAAGATTGCATCAACTTGGTCCCTATCTGAAATAGGATCCTCAACTGCAAGAAGAGAGTATGCAATTGCACAAATTCACATAACATACTTAGAGATGGTCTTGGTGCCTTTCTTGCTCATTTTAAGTTCAACACGAAGCTGATGAACTCGAGCTTTCTTCTGTGAGTTGAAATTCTTATGAACCTCATCCCATATCTCATAGGCACGCTTACAAGAAAGGAGGCGCAAGAGAAAATCTTCATATATGGTTGAAAGCAACCATGTGAAAAGGGTTTGATCTTGCAGGATTCAAGCCTCATATTTCTTAGATACAACATTTCCAATTTGATCACTTTCATAAATGAGCATGGGTGGAATTTGAGGATTGGGCATAATTTTGTGGAGTTCGTGTGAGAGTGTAACACTCTCCACTTGTTGATTCCAAAGCAAGAAATTGTTTCCTTGAAGTTTAATGGAAACTTTTGGTACAAAGGTGCTCATATTACCTAAGAAAACATGTCGAGTAGTTGCAACTTGTGATGCTTGTGGTGAGTTAGTAGGAGATTTCTCAAGATTTGTCATTGATAATGTTCCTCTGAACTCAATGTGTAGAACAAATTGATAACAAATAGAAGCTTGGGTCTTGAAGAAATATCACGAGCACACTATAAGTCGTAGCTTCTCTAAAGCTTTTTGAGTTAACAACTCAGAGACCACTGAGATGTTCTCTGAAACACACAAAAATTGCGCGTAAAAAACTTCTTTGAAGCTTCAAATGAATCAGCAATGGTGAAAACTTTCAAAAGTTGAAGATGATACAGCGGAACGAGGCCCTTTATAGGCGTATGATACCATATTGAAATGAATAGAGTATTCAATGAATGAAGATTTGGATATAGACTCATACAAACTTAGTTTGCATGGTGTATTCAATCATTGAGTTACAAAGTAAGTGTTCACCACTATATAAAGCTATGAACCTTGAGAGGTGGTTATAACTACCTTAGAGTTAGTTATCCTCACTAACAACTTATCTATGCAGTCATGCACATTACTAACTATATCCATGCATGCTTATCATACACACATGCATGACCTTCTTTCTAATAAGTGATAAGGATACATGATGTACATAGTAGTAATCATTTTCAATAGAAATGATTGTGCCAATAATTTATTGAGAAAACCAGATATTTGATTTTTTTATAATATTTATAAACTAATAGGATGATATAAGTTACTAATCTAGTTATATAATATAACAAAATATATGATGTTAGAATATATCAAACTAAATAATAAAAAAGATAAAAGAGATAAAATTATATTATGATAGATAATTCACATTATTACTTTTAATTGATATTTTAGTTAAATATTTCAAAGTAATAGTAAGAGATGTATTTCATATAATTTTAGAAAGATTGCATATGTTTTTAATCCCTATAAATATGCCAACATTCAGTTTTAGTCCCTATAAAATTTTCCTTCAAACAATGGTCCTCACAATATTTTTCATCCCTAAAATTGGCCCCTCCCGTTAGTTTCCACTAACGGAGGCTTACATGTAACGTCTTTATGTTGCTAACATGGATAATTTTATTTCTAATTCGCCAGCGTGGAAGTGTTGATAACATTATCATTTTATCATATCATATAACCCTACCAGCTTGATAGTCTTAAACAACTCTTACTATTCCAGCTAGAGAGAGAGAGAGAGAGAGCCCTAGAATAATAAACTCTTCATCTGCGTTGAAAAATCTTTTGTGTGGTCTAGGAATAAATCTTCATTAGAGTGGTTCCAACAACAACTTTGTCGTTGCCTTTATTCCCTCATTTCACTTACAAGCAAGTTTGGTCATATTTAGTCGTATTCAGTGGTATAAGGTAACTCATTATGTTGCATATTTAGTAATGGTAGGGTTAAATGAATAATCATTATTCTGTTATTAATACCAATTTCATAACTATACCCGTATGTAAGTAGTATTTCTACTGCATATCGTATTTGTTTGACCTAATTTGATAAATTTTAAATATTTGAAGAGGAAATGGATAAATTTAAGGTTGTGTTCTACACAAAGGTGTGTTTTGTAAAAGACCATAACACAAGATATGATGGTGGGGAAGCATATGCATTTACTAGTCTAGATCCTGATTATTAATCTTTTATTGACGCCCGTGACTTAGTTAAAGTGATTGACCCTGAGTTTAGTTTGAATTCTATTAAAACATGGTGGAAACATAATAAAGGATATTTTGAAGAAGATTTAAAATCATTTAGGGATGATGGAGATGCTTCTAAGTTAGTTATGTATGCTGTTGGAAATAATTGTGAAGTTATGATATTATGTGACCAAAACCAGTTACAAGAGACCACCTTTATGGATAGGATTAAAGAGAAAGGCAAAGGGAAGACAAGTGGTGAAGATGATGACAAATAAAGTGAATGTAATGGTGATTCTGGTGATGAATTTGTGAGGGGTGTACAGTTTGATGATAATGAGGATGAGAGAATGAAAGGGTTTGATGAAGGGTTTGATGAAGGGCTTGATGAATGGGTTGATATAGGTGTTGATGGTGGACCTAGAATTGAAACGGTTGCTAATAGTGAGGCCCTAAGTGAACCAGTCAAGAAGATGTTTATCACATAAGAGATAGGTAAGGAACATGTCATTGAAGATTTGTACATGACGAATGAACTGGATAGTGGGAATGATGATGACAATTGTGATGAAAGGCCATGTGTAATAAGGTTCAACAAAGAAGATTCTCTAAGTAAGGATTTTACTTTCAAGGTTGGAATTGAGTTTTATTCATTGAAGCAATTCAAAGATGTTATACTAGAGCATAATGTTTTGAATGGAAGGGATGTGAGGTTTGAAAAAAAAATGATGCTGATAGATGTAGGATGGTATGTAAGGACAAGGAAAAATGTAACTATACTGTCTTGTGCAGTAGAGTTTTAACTGCATAACATTTTGGATAAAAACGTTGTTTGTAAAGCACAAGTGTGGAAGACAATTCTTTAACAAAAGTTCTAAATTAGAGTGGGTTGCCAAGGTCATTATTGATGGGTTGAAGAATAATACAAAGATGAAGTTAAATGAGGTGGTAACAGATGTTAGACTCAAGTATGCCACAGAAATCCTAAGTTATAGAGCTTTTAAAGCAAGACAAACTGCTAGCCATATTATTGAAGGAGACTCTAGCAAACAATTTAGCTTATTATGGTCTTATGGTGATGAATTTAGAAGAGTTTCAACATGAAATACTTTAAAAATCAACACTAGTGTTCCATCTCCAGGTGAAACTAAGATTTGAGCATCATACTATGGCTTAGATGGATGTCATTTGAAGCATAAGTATGATGATATATTATTGATTGTCGTAGGAAGATATCCTAATGACCAATATTTGCTTATTGCTTTTGCTGTGGTTGAGAATGAAACAAAAGATTCATGGAGCTGGTTCATTAAATTGATTCTTAAAGATATTGGATAAAGCATATGGTGTTTCATATCTGACAAACAAAAGATAAGTTTGACTCTCATTGCTAGTTGGATAACAACTTATGCTGGTAGGTTAACTTTTCAAGTTACACATGTCATGTTTATTGATAACTTTGTAGTGGATTTGGAAAACCATACATGCTCATGAAACTATTGGGCACTAATGATGATACCATGTAGATATGGTGTGACTGTAATACTTAGGAAAGTAAACGATCACATCAAATATTGGCATAAATGTTATCACATGAGCACATATGAAAAATGTTATAATGAAGTGATCATCCTATTAAATGGCCAGAACAAATGGCCTAGAATATCTAATCATATTATGTTACCCCTTTGTTCAAACATGGCCCAAGCAGGCCTAAGAAACTACGCAGGAGAGAACTTGATGAGGTAAACCAAACAAAATGGCAAAGAACAAATACCAACCATATGTGCAAAACATGTTTTTAACTAGGCCAAAACACAAGGACTTTCAAGAAAATAAGCAAATTGTGCTTGTTCCATTTGGAAATACAACAGAAGCCAGTTATGATCTTCCTAGACAAGAGCTGCCTACACAAGCCAATCAGACTAGCCAAGTCCATTTGGCACCAAAAAAATGGTAATGTACTACCCTAGTCTTATTAGTATTAAGATTGTGTATAAGAATGAATTTGTTTCTTCCAAGGGAGGCCTAAAGGGTATGTCAATAATGTCACAAGTAAGACTGGAACAAATTCAAAAAAGGCCCAGTCAAAGAAGAAAAAAGTGGGAACTATTAATGATGAAGGTACTGTCAAGAAGGTACCAACAATAAATGAGGCAACAGTCAATAAGGCAACTATGAAGGAGGTACCAACAATAAATGGGGTAATTTCATTGAGGGACCTAGTGTCAATGAGTCAACTGTCAATATGGAACAACCTACACAATCTTCAGATTTGGACAAGTTTTGTGCTTGGGATGCTGAGACTTTGACTGTATTGCCGGGGGATGATGATGTTTTGGACATTCAGCCTTTGAGTGTTGACAAATCACCTATCAAGCCAAATGAATCAAAGGCAAATGGTGTCAGGGTTTTCTTTGGTAAACAATCAAAAGTCTGAAAAAACAAACCTTTCAAACCCCCAGGATTATCTTCACCAAAGCTGACTTGCAGTGAATCAGTGAGTATTAAAACATGTTCTGAGCATATTCATTCCTTCTCAAGTCATATTTATTATGTTTGTTCCTTTTTATCCCAGGTAAAAAGAAAATTCAAGAAGAACGCTGATGTGATAGGTGCAAAAAGACAAAGTGAAAGGCTAAGGACCCTGAAAGTAAAGGATGTATCTGGCCTTGGACAAAACCTGATGATCCTTTGGTGATCACTGAAGAGAAAACCACATAATAATTGGTTGGTGGTGGTAGGATATCAAAAAGATGGGAAGACATTTGCAAGGGGTTAACTCAGTGAAGACTCTTTGAATATGCAATTGAAGATAACTATTTATGTTATGTTTATGTTTATGTTTTGAAGAAGATATTACTAGTTTGATAAGTCATATGTACTTTAATGTAATTAATAGATCAATTACTATTTTGATATGTAATGAATGTAATGTACTACATATGTAATGAGATGTCTGCAATTACTCTTTTGAATGGACCAATTATTATTTTGAAATGATTATGATGTAATGTACTGCATATGTAGTGAAATCTATTTGATTATGATCATCAATGTAATGTACTGCATATGTAGTGAAAATATGTTTGCATTTCTATGTAAAAATTATAGGTCACATTCTGTCCAAATTATGAGCCATTCCAAATTATAGTACAATACATAACTGAACCAAATAATAAGTCATATTAAATTACAGTACATTGCATAACTAAAGTGCATTACATAAGTGATGGTTACATAACTGATCAAAATATGAATACATTTAAGCATCAACTAAACAACATTACAAACTTAGAAGAACAACAGTAGAACATTTCAACATTTACACTTCAATAACAAGTACATGCTTGTAGATGTTTGATTGGATGCATTTTATGTTAAAACACTAACTGGATTCTAATGTCTTGACTGATGTCATGACATGCTTTGTAGATGTTTGATTGGCTGCATGTTGTGCTAAAACACTAACTGTACTCTGATGTCTTGACTGATGTCATGACATACTTGAGTAGTATGCTGCAGGTTTAGCTAATACATGATTTACTGAATGTCAACCTGGATAGTATGACATTCATCCCTGACAGCAGATACTGAGGTATACAATAGCTGGTTGGCTGTTATAACTCAGTATGTAGTTCAGTCTGTTTATCAAGGGAATAACAGACCTGGCATAAGGCCTACTGTCTGAATGTCAAACTGGATATTGTGACATTCATCAGTGATAGCATATACTGAATAATAGGCAGGTTGGTTTTTCTACTTCAGTTCAGTATTTAATTCAGTCTGTTCTTCAGGAGGATAACAGACCTAGCATAAGGCCCATTGTGAAAATGTCAAACTGAATGTCTTGACATTTATTACTGTAAGCTGATACTGAAGTATAGACTGGTTAGTCTTTTACAGTACAACATTTAGCACAGTCTGTTTTCAGGAAAATAACAGACTTAGCATATGGTCTATGTTCTGGACGTCAAACTGAATGTTGTGACATTCATTCCTGACAGCATATGCTAAATTGTAGGATGGTTAGTTTTTCTGTTTCAGGATTTTTCTCAGGCTATTCTTCAGGAATCCAACAGCTGATCTAAAATCCAGGAAACTAACAACTGAGCTACAATTAATGAACCTAACAAATAGCCTATTTGTTAGCACCCTAATATGTGGAAATTAGGTTAACTTGCTTAGCCTTAATTTTAGGAGCGCCTGTGTATAAAACTGAATTAGTTAATTCTGTTATTCTGTGATTAGTTAGAATCCTATGTGGCGTTATTTGTGGAGGTCTTGAAGACTCAATCAGAATAAACAGTTTCTAAATATGGAGATATTTTAGGAACTAAATATGGAGATATTTTAGGAACTAAATATGGAGATATTTTAGGAACTAAATATGGAGATATTTTAGGAACTAAAAGATTGAAGACCTTGATTGTAGCAGAAGTTTTCTGCTGATTTTGTAATAGCAAAGGAGAAGTTTTGCTGCGATTTCTGAAGGCCCAAATCCAGTTGGGTGCTTAGGTTATAAATAGCATAGTGTAACCTAGGTTTTGTAAGCCTCAAACAATGTAAAATTAGGGGTGTGTGTGAGGTAAACCTCCCAACCTGTGGGAAGGTTACCATGTGTTTCTCAGTGCTTGAAAGCATGAGATTATTTGTAATTCAAAGCCTGTAGGCAAGAGTTGTTATGTTCTTGAACGAAGCTGTGAAGCATGTTCAAGTTGTCTAAGCATTACATGGTAATTGTAGTGATAGGAATGGAAACTGGAGGTTTCTATCTAGGAGTTCCTAGGTATAGATTGCATTGGGTAGGGATTAAGCGAAGAGTTGTAAACGGGGGAGTTTAACTCTGAATTAATACTGCTGATAGTGGATCTTCTTCCTGGCTTGGTATGCTCCCATAGTAGGTGATGTTGCACCGAACTGGGTTAACAATTACCTGTGTTTTTACCTTCTGCACGTTATAATTCTGTCTGTTATAAACTAAGGTAAACTTGTAATGCTGTAACAGGTGATGTTCAAATCAATGTTGAGACATCATGCTGATAACTGTGCAGGCTCAACAGAAGTAAGTGTTGTGGTTGATCTCTGCTGTGTCTTTGTACCAGATGGACAGAATTGGATGTTCTTCCATACTATGGTGATATAGTAGCAGATGTCGTGACATCTGTGAATGTGTGCATATCAGTACTGGAATTTAATTTGTATAAATACCTTGCTGTATTAGTAATATTGTTAGATCAGATGTCATGACTTCGTGTAGAACATCTGAACTCTGACTATACCAGAATTTCAATGCTGACCAAAAACGAAAATACAAGGCAAGTTGAATTCTCCTTTCCCCAAAATTCCTCTTACGTAATCTTGATCTGCAACCTCTTATTCTTTTTCATTGAAGATTCATATAACTCCTTCAAAGTTTCTACAACTTGCATCTCCCCCACCTTGCTCTCAGCTTTGCTCCATTCTTCATCTACACTTTTATAATCATCATTTCCTTGTGTAATATCATCATCCCAAATGAATAAATTGTGTGTTTCTTCATTTTTCCAAAACGGACATCTCCAGAAAATTCTCCCTTTATTACGTTCGTTATTGCAATGGTATGATATCCTACAAGCATTACACCCACACCTTCTCACTGGACGGTTGCTCACACTTGCAGAATGATACGATATTGATTTGCTTCGCCTTAATAAAGATGACATACTATTAGTAATTTCATATAAGCGAAGTGCAATTGAAGAAGACTAAGTTCAATGAAGAAGAAGACGACGAAGACGAAGGGGAAAAGATAAAGGAAATGGAGCAGAAAATCAAGTGGAAAAGATGTTTGAGTTTATGCGTTTACTTTTAATATAAAACAAAAATAATTAATTTAATAAAAATCTTACGTGTAAAAAAACACATTTGACATGCCACGTAAGCCTCAATTAGTAGAAACTAACGGGAGAGACCAATATTAGGGACAAAAAAGTTGCGATGACCATTGTTTGAAGAAAATTTTTAGAGGTACTAAAATTGAAAGTTGACATATTTATAAAGATCCTGAGCAGTTAACTTGCCACCCCTTCACTTGTACCTGACACCCTCCCATTTAGAGCACTTTTACCATTATACCCTCTTATAAAAATCGGATTTTTATGAAATTTACCTATTTTTACCAGAAATTTGCAGTATGTATCGGAAATTTTCGAATTTTCCATTTTTTACCGAAATTCCAAAATTTCTGGAAAAAAGTATGAAGAATACCAGAATTTTTTTAAAAAAGTTACAAAATTTTCAAAATTGTTTTTTTACACTACTGGAAATTTCGAAATTTCTGGTACACTATCGGAAATTTTGAAATTTCAAGTACAATATCGAAAATTTCGAGATTTCCGGTATTGTTAAATTTCTTTTTAATTGAATATGAACTATCATAAATTTCATTTCAGTTAAACTTTACGGTTTAAAATGGAACATTTAGAATTTTCGATAAAGTTTTTAAGTTCATGAATTTCAGAAATTTCGGTTTACCAAACATTATAAATACACTACTGAAAATTTAGTGTGTATTGGAAATTCTGATATGCCTACTGAAAATTTCGTACGAAAATTTGTTTCAAATTTTTTTAGGATAGTTTTAAAATTATACTAAAACTATGGAAGGTGCCATGTTCAAGTAGGGGTGGCAAGTTAAATGCTCAAAGATCCCAAATATTTAACTCATTCTAGAATAATTAGGATTTTCTAATTTTTTAAAATATTCTGGTTTTGACTTTAAACATAAAACATAGAAAATTTTACCTCATACCCCATCAATTATCCCTCTATCCCTACATTATTATTTTTAGGACCAAAATGCTCTCATATAAATAAGCCATATTTCTGAAATTTCTATTTTTGATTCACTCTCGTTTCAAGTCTTTCGGAATAACATATTTCATCGCTGCAAACCGGAACTCATTTTAGAAGTCTTCCGATTAATATTTCACATACCGAAACACATTTAGTAAGTGTTCTGGTTTTCTCCAGTTCACCAAAACTCTTCTTAAAAGACATCCAATTTTCAAAATTTGCACCAAAACTCTTCTTAAAAGACATTCAATTTTTTATTATTTTCACCGGAAGTTTTCTTAAAAGTGTTCCGGATGTGTGATTTGTTTTTCACACCAGAACTCTTTTAAGAAGTTTTCTGGTTCGTTTTTTTAAATTTAATTTAATTTAATTTAATTTTTGATAGTGGCTCGAACACGAGGCAAGGACGACATGATTCCAGGTCGTGTTTTTAGGACGAGGCGCTCCATCGACGTTGGCTGGTGAGGAAGGACATATTAGTGCATTTGCATCTGCAGCAGAGCCGATTGACTTTCCAGGAGGGTTGTACGATACGTCTCTTTTGGTAAAGTACGAGCATCATGTTGCTCTACATTTATGGTTCGGTGAGGTAAGTAAACGACGCATATTGAATAACATTTGAATTTTTTATATTATGTTTTATAATATGTGTTTTAATTGTTTTTAAAAGAGAGGTTCGAAGAAAAAATTGAAGGTTGCTGAACACAGGTTGAAGCTGACATCGAGGGTTCCACAAGCTCTTCCATAAAATATGGAGAGTTGGGTTTCTAGGACTAGATTATCTTCACTTAAGAGAACCAATTTGACTAAGATACCGATTAGTCGTCGTGTTACCCAAATGTAGCACTCGATTAATCCATGCTCCAACAAATATCTGTCTCTGTGGAGTCAACCATGTGTCTTTCACATAATTAATAAATCCACTAAAATCAACACATGTCGGTTCAAGTTGTTGTAACCATTGATCATACTCAACCTTATCACTAGTTCAAACAACTTCCACCCATAATGTGTCGATCGTCTTTTTCACGTCATTCACCACATATTGTTTGCATTTAGCACCAACGTTTTTGTTAATGTGAAATCTACATAGCAAATTAATCGACCTAGGAAACACAATTTCAATTGCTTTCATCAAAGAAAGATCTCTATATGTCAAAATCACTTGTGGACACAAATATTTCTTCAGAAACAATTGTTTAAGCTTATCCAACACCCAACAAAAATTCTCTGTCAGCTAGGACTCCATATACGCAAATGCAACCGCAAAAGTCAACTCAGTTGATGTCATACCAACAATTTCAAACAAAGGTTGACTATATTTGTTTGTCTTGTAGGTGTTGTCCATAATTAACACAATAGGAAAAATATTCAACAACTTGACTGAATCTGGATGAGCCCAAAATATATCTCACAACTTCCGAGTCATCTATTTTTCTACTCCAATACACATGACTTACTTCTAGGATCTCTTATCTCTTTTTCTATCATACACTTATGCTTGCATATTTGTGTGATCCGAGTGACATTCTCTGGATCTCGATCTTGCAAAGAAATCAATATGTGTCTAGGTGGAACATGTCTCTTTGTCAAATCAACGACATGCTACCTCTCATCCGTGGTCAACCTACCAACAATGGAATGACCTTCTAATCTATCAAGTAAACCATGATTATGGACTCCATATTTTACATCAACCTTCCAGCCAGACCCATATTTCACCAGAGTCAACCTGATTTAAAATGGACATCCATATTTTTGGTCGCACTTTGGGTTCTACTATCAATATCCTTGTATTTCCCACCTTTATCACAACCAAATATTAATTTGTTACTTCTCCCTTGATTGCCTGTTTCAATATCGGAACGAGTGATAATAACGATTACTTCATTATGGATTTCAACCTCTTTAATCCACCTTATCACCTCTTCTCGTGTACCAAATCTTTGAGTAATTGAAAAAGTTTCAACAGTACCTACACATATTTTGGGAAGAATTTATATCCTGCACAATAAAAAATTATATAAAAAAAATTAACTTGCCAAATCGGAAGTCTTCATAAAAGAGTTCCAATACACAAAATTAGCAAACTGAAAGTCTTCATAAAAGAGTTCCCGTATATATTAGTGTGTTAACCGGAATACATATGTTAAGTGTTCCAGAACGGTACGTTTTTTACACTTAATCGGAACTCTTCAAGACAGTGTTTCGGAACACGTTTCACAATAAATCTTTATAAATGTTCCGATATGATCTGAAAGGTGATTCTAAAAGAGCCTCAATGTTAAGGATCAAAGTGTTCCGATAAAGAAAAATACATACCAAAAATCTTTATAAATGTGTTCCGATATGATCTGAAAGGTGATTCTAAAAACACCTCAATTTTTAAAAGAAATCTCAATTAAATAATTAAAAGTAAAATAATAAATCGATTAAATTTTTTTTTTGATATTTTTAACAAAAACCTAGACTTATAGGTATAACTCTAGGATGTGGTAAAATTTTCTGCAACGTAAATAAAGTAAAGTTTCAATGGAACTGAACTGTTTAGCGAGTAGTAATTGGATGAAGAAAAACAAGACAATAGAAAATGGCAGTTTCACATTCGATCCTACGTCGACTCCGCTTGGCTTCTTCTTCTTCTTCATCACGCTTCACTAAACCATTTCACCTCTTCAAATTCTCATTCTCCACCACCTCACCCCCGAATCCACCTCCAATTCAAGTCTCTCTCACCAACTCAACGGGTCGCGCCGTTTTCGCAACTCGCTCAATCCCTACCGGTGATCTCATCCACACCGCAGAGCCCGCCGTCTGCCATCCCTCACCCTCCGCCCTCCATCCCGTCTGCTACTCTTGTCTCACCAGACTCCCCTCCTCCCCTCCTCAACGCTCCCCCTTTTGCTCTCACCATTGCCTCCAGCGCAGTAAGGTGCGTTTTTTTTCTTCTTCTTCTTCTCTATTTACCAATAAGAATTGATTATTCAGTAGTTATATGCATACATTGTCAAGGGATAACCACTTTAATTTACTAACCTAATATTCCACATTATCAATTTTCCAAAATCATTCCTAAAATTTCATGATTTTAATCAAGTTCCTCCCTTTGTCTAGATTTGTTACCAAACGCACTCCCCATTATAACTTATGGAGTTTGTGTAAACAAAGTTAAAGTTTTTTTTATTTCAATTCTATTCATGCTTTCATTATCTTGGACTCTTTAGTTTAAAACAAACGGAATTGAACGGAATGAAACCTAACAAAATTAAATTTCATTAGTTAATGATACAAAAATATATAAAAGTGATAAATAAATGTTATTGTTAACAAAAAAAAGATAGTATGAAGTGATAAATGTCAATGTATAACATTCTTAACAAATTATATGTATACAAGAGCCAAAGAATTTGGTTCAACACTTGACCAATTCAGCCCAAATATCTCCACCATTGGTATTCTTACTCTGTTTGCCAGAGCTATTGTATTCATTTCAAACACCAACCATTTTTTTGACAGTTTTAAAAATTTCAATCATATTTATGTCATCTTCAATAACATGTTTTACTCGTTTCTTATTTCTAGATGACGATACATCTTGGGAATTGGTAACATAAGTCTTTTATGAGAATGTTGGGGAATTTTTTCCAACATTTGCAGCTTTTTGCTCTCATTTTAGCAATTCAAGAAATTATAGAGGGATTTGAAACCATCGAAGAAATAGATCACCTTGTTGAAACCAATGAAATTATTTTGGAGGAATTTGATGACGAAGAACATCATTTCATCAATTTTAAACATCATTCCAACAATTCTCCTAATTTCTTGAATTGCTGAAATGAGCAAAAAGGACAGCAAATATTGGAAAAAATTCTCCAACGTTTCTTCTAAAAGGCCTTATGTTACAAATTCTCAAGATGTATCATGATATAGAACTAAGAGACGAGTAAAACAAGTTATTGAAGATGATATAAGCATGATTGAAATAAAACTTTCAAAAAAATGATTGATGTGTTTGAAATGAATACAATGGAGTTGGTCAAACAGAGCAAAAATGCTAATGGCGGATATATTTGGGCTGAATTGGTCGAGATTGGCGTTGAACCAAGTTCTTTGCTCCTTGTATACATGTAACTTGTTAAGAATGTTGATGTATTGAAAGCTTTTAATGAAATTCCAATTGATAAGAGTAAGGAAATGTTACACCTCATTTTCCATACTATCCTTTTTGTTAACTGTAACATATTTATTTATCACTTTTATGCATTTTTGTATCTTTAATAAATGATATTTTGAGTAATTTATTTTATGTCATTTTGTAGGTTTTGTGGAAGCCTTAAAGAAGAAGAGGATCATTATCTATAATGAATCTATCTTTGCCGTTTTTGTTTAGCATGATTTGATATAGTTATCTACAATGGACTGATATTTGTCTTTTACTTTTAGCAAGACTTGATTTTGTTTATGAATTGTCATGGTTACCAATTATGGTGTTGATCAAAACTTTTACATTGAATCTTTGCAGTTTCACGTTATAATAACCATGTATTGAGTTCTTGTTAAAGGCTATATTAGAAAATAAGTATATAATTAAACATATTAATGTTTTTGAAGTAAAGGGTAAAAATTGAATAAATAAATTATAATGCATTCCGTTCCGTCCAATTTCCAAACAGTGGAATGAGTTATTAGTTCCGCTCCGTCGTAGAATATTCAAACAATGTAATGAGTTTAAGTTCCATTCCGTTCATCTCCGCTTCATTTGTTTTAAACTATCCAAATAGAGCCAAACTGTCCACACTATTTATGATATCAATGTGCAATGTCCATTTGATATCTGACTTGTGGAGCTGTGGTTTTCAACTATTTTCTACTTTTTGTTCTGTCATGGGTTTTCAACCTGAATGTTTGCATTTATGCATGGAAAGTGTAAACAAACACGTATTCTTTCTTCTATGTTGATATGTGCTTATTTTGATATTATATAGGAATATTACGATGTTGAGATGAAAGCGGATTGGACGGATTTTGATAACTATTGCCGGTATGAGAGTTATTTATCCATTGCCATGCGTTTCCACAATCTTTAAACCTCTTTCATGAATAAAGATATATACACCTTCACATTTCCTCAGTGTTAATAGGACTGGTATTGCTCTTTGGTTTTATAAGTAGCCTAATATGTTCTATGCATCATGAGACTTGACCAGAAAAAAAAACTTTAATACAGATGTCCCTTAAGTTCACATTTCTGTTTACCAGTGTTAGTCTGATGCACTGTTCAGTGGAGAGCAAAGATTAACTCCTGGATGAAGCTATATTTTCATTTTCATCCCGTAGTAGCTTTTTTTTTTAATGTTTTTTGCCAACTAATTTTGGTGGTTTCAAACCTGATGTAGCATACCAATTTCTTTAATATTGTCACTTTTCACAACTTCACATCCAAAACTCGTATTGATCTGAGCCCTAATGATAAATGATTGAAACATTGAGTAATCGGTAACAGACAACACTTAGTTTATCATATAGAGTTTTATTGCACTGAAATTAAATCAGTGATAAATACCTGATCTCTTTTTGAAGGAACCAAGGTCTAAAATATCCCTTTCTGGTAAAGCGGTTGGCTTGCATGATCATATCAGGAGTTTCCAGAAGTGACAGTCTTGACATACTTCAACCTGCCAATTTGACACCTGAGATGATTTTAGAGGTGAGAGTTTGCAAGTTTATGATTAATGACAATAATTAACTGACAGGTTTCTTCTATAAATAATGAAAACTAGAAGTGATTTTCAAGGTGATAAAGTTTTGGCATTTGTGTTTTGTTACTGCAATCTGTTTATGCATAGCGTTATTTTTCAGATGGAAAAGGGATTCACCCTGCTAAAGAATGCCTTCATAAAGACACTTGTTGCAGATGATCAAATTGCTTGTATCCTTCTTTTAGGAACATTTTGTATGAAGTAAATACACATCACATCACACACATGGTCACATGCTTAAAGAGAAAGCGGGATATAAGTTGAGAGATTGCTTATCTTGACATTTTAAGTTTTAACCAAACAATGGTACATTGATGTTTTGGCACGAATTCGAATCAATGCATTTCGCATTGAGTTGGCTGGTGGTGGATCATATGAAGATCTTCTTTCTTCAGCATTTGCATCTGTAGAAGCTGAAGCTGCTGTTGGAAATGCTGTCTACATACTTCCTTCCTTCTATAATCATGATTGTGGTAAGTGCAATTTTCTTATACTTTTCTCTATCTATGTCATCAACATGAGCTTATATGTCTTTTTTTCGCATTTTCCCTTCTCTTTGTTGTTTGATCAAATTTTCCAACATGAGCTTATATGTCTTTTTTCGCATTTTTCCTTCTGTTTGTTGTTTGATCAAATTTTCCAACATGGGCAGTGTGATTGAAATGTTATATGAATCATCTGTCATGTTATTCTTTCATTTTTTAGAATTCTCAATTATGTATCAAAAGATAGACTTAGCCCTCCAAAATTCTTCATCCAAACACACCCTTAAATAATTCATAAAGCACAGATGACTCAAAACTGGAAAAGCTCAATTTTAGCTATAATATTTGGATTCCATGTTTAGGAGAAGTGGTGACTTAAAAGTTACACATAGATGATCTCTCTACTCGTCTTTTTTAAACACGAGAAATTAAAAATCTCACTTTTTGGTATCACAGATCCTAATGCACACATTATATGGATAGATAATGCAAAGGCAAAATTGAAGGCCCTCCGGGACATTGATGAAGGTTTGTTCTAAATCGTATTTTATTTGATTACATGTTTTCCCCTTTAATTTTGTGGGTTTGCTCGTCCAAGATGTAGTGCATTCTATGATTTTTGAAAACGTTCAACTCATTTTGATGCATTTGCATGTGACAGTTTCTGACAACTTAATGGAAGGAAATTTTGCCTATATCATATTTTATTACCAAAATCTGGTGCATAGCATGGATAAAAAAAGGATACTTGTTTTAGGTATTAGGTAATCAAATCAACACTCGACACAAACCTTTTCCTAACTCATCTTTTATAACATCAATCATTGATAGAAACATTTGAGAGAGTACCTTCTAAAACCTTTTTCTAAATAATTTTATTGTATTTAACGTCGCCTATAGTGTTGTTTGGTCCATGTAGCCAACTCTCTCTCTAGATAGTGCAGGCACCCTTGGGTGCTGCTTTGCTGCCCATTTTTGGGTCCGTAATATCTCTATGGCAATCTAATAGGTGCCATTTTGGCTAATTGAAATCCCCCTTGAGAAAGGTTGACATAATCTTTGGTTTAAGTGTGACTCCTCTCTCGTTTGGTCTCTGCGTTTGAAAATCACTCGCTTATCCTTTGGAGATTGTGTAATAGGTTGACATAATCTTTGGTTTGAGTGTTTCTTTTGCTCTCACATTTATCGGGAAAAAATGTTTATGAGGACAAACCTGCTTCCTTTGGTACATTCATTTTGGAATTTACTAGGCAGGGGACTTAATCCCTGATTTTATTTCGGAAGAGTTTTTTTTAGTAATATGAACGATCTTTCTAACTTTAGATTTAAATGACTTATCATGGATTTTGGTTTGGTTCCGGCTTGTTTTTTTTTTTCTCTTATTTTTATCTAATAATGTATTGGTGCTGCAGAGTATTATTAGTATGTCGGGAAACCCTTTGTACCCTTTTTGCTTATAAAAAAGACTCCTAGATAAGGCTTACAATACAAACCAATCTGAAAATCCTGCAGGAGATACCCTTGAATGCGTTCTATCGGTCTGTCTCTATCTTGAAACGCAATAAGGGCGAGAAGTTGTCAAAGAATGTGCTGAAAGATCCACATATAAGGGAGAATACTCGTGGTATTAGAAAGAAGAAGTTAGGGAGGGTTCCAAAAAACAAAGTGCTTCTTTTTCCCTACCATTTTGCCTTAACCACCGGACTCTCAACGAAGCCATCGGATCTAATCGTCTCTCACTCGTATGTGAATGACACAAGCCGTTCTCACCACAGTACATTGCCACTGCGAGAGTCATCGAAAACGTGGGATCTGTTGGATGAGAGTCCAATTGTGACGGCAAACCCACAATTTCCTTGCTTTTGCTAAGAGCTCTTAGATTTGGCTCCATCTAAGCAATAGATAGAACTAGAACGAAATAGTTTATTATCAAATTCCCCAAAATAGAAGAAAATAATAACTCATTAATGAAACAAATGGAGTCAAAAATTAGTTGTAAAATAGCTTAAAGGACAGATTTTTTTTATCGACCATACAAGGTATCCAATTACAGAAGTTACTCTGTTATGGCAATGTAATCTGTAATCTTACTAAATAAAATTCGTTTTAATAGTTTCACCTGCAACTATAATTGATCATCTACAATTCTCCTTCGTACATTGCAGGTGAAGAACTGAGAATCTGCTATATTGATGCCAGTATGGACCGCGATGCTCGGCGAGAATTATTGTTTCAAGGTTTTGGTTTCCAATGTAATTGTAGTAGATGCTTGCATGGTGATTAGTTTTTTTCTCTAGTAGTTTCTCCTAGGCTTCCAAATATATTAAGTGGTTGGAAACAGGCTATGATGTAAAACTGCTCAAATTTTGGGTATTTAGAGTTTTAGATAGTAGATTCAGTGACCAACTTTCTACCATACACAATAATTCAATGAATAATCACTTATTTTAATCCTTAAAATATCTCTTTTACCCGATTCGTCCATAAACTAAACCAATACACCAATAAAGCAATAATTTAAACCAGAAAACCGCTTAAATAAAAAATTTAAACCAGAAAAATAACACTTAAAACCATTAACTTAAACCACAAAACAAACATAAATAGTAAACCATACTTTATACTATAACCATTTATTAATTACATAAGTGATTAAATTAATTTAAACTAGACCCTTACCACAAAAACTAACTAAGCATAATTCATACATTAAAAAACCAACTAAATCATAGTTGATAATTGTTGTATGCTTCCATTCTATGAAGCTCTGACATGACTATCAGAGAGAACTTCCCTGCATCGGACACGTATCTGACACGGATACATATATCCCGACATAGATACGCATACAACACGTGTAACAAATCTTTTTAGACACGTTTTTGAAGTGTCCAATAAAAAAAATTGAAATGCAGTGGACATAGATACGACACATTATTTCAAATGATGGACAGGGTCCAACTCATATTCTCAGAATTTAAAAAATAAAATAATATTTTTTACCATTCATATTCCATTTCTCCACTATAAAAACAACACGATATTTCATATTCTATCTTTCATATTACCTTTAGTATCTTTGTTTTTTCATCTTCTCTGTTTGTTTTCATCTTCGCCGCGTGTCGTTTCGCTGCACGCCGTTGCTTCTGTCTCCACAAGGTTTTGGCATCTTCTCTATTTGTTTTCATCTTCGTTGCACACCGATTCGTCGCATGTTGTTGTTTCTGTCTCCACAAAGTATTTTCATCTTCTCTGTTTGTTTTCATTTTCGCCGCTCGCCGCTGATTCTGACTCCACAAGGTTTTTCATCTTCTCTTTTTGTTTTTCATCAGAGAGAGAGAGAGAGAGAGAGAGAGAGAGAGAGAGAGAGAGAGAGAGAGAGAGAGAGAGAGAGAGAGAGAGAGAGAGAGAGAGAGAGAGAGAGAGAGGGAGGGAGGAGGGAGGGAGGGAGGAGGGAGGGAGGGAGGGAGGGAGGGAGGGAGGGAGGGAGGGAGGGAGAGAGAGAGGAGAGAGAGAGAGAGAGAGAGAGAGTAATGCTCATAGTTCTAGTCAAGCTAAAGCCAAAGAATAAGATGATACCACCATGCCTCTATGACAATTATAAATTGTGCTCATAAATTGCATTAGTGGTGTCATCGTGTCTGTGTCGTGTCCCGTGTCCGAGTCTGAACTTCATAACTTCTATTAGATAACTTCCATTAGATCTACTAGTCGCGACCTTTATTGCGATATTTTTTATAACAACTACTTGTCTAAGAGTTTGATTTTTCCTCCTAAATATTCCTACCTCAGAAACATTAGTGGACTTGTCTAGTGTAGGTGTTTCTTGAAAATGTGTTACGTGCAAGTATACATGTTCGTTATAAAGTAGCAAGTGATAAAAAGTAAGGATATCGTATCCACAGGGAGTGAAAGTAACTTAAGTTGATTTTGCAAGTCTTTGCAAATTAAGCATGAGTAAGATTAAAAATGTTAGTTGATTGTCACAAGTTCAGTTTTCCTTAAATCAATATAGTGTAGAGAGAGCGTTGTGAATATATCAAGAGAGTGTAAGTTGAGTTATGATCCATTAATATGTATGAAGTATTATGTGTATATGATGTGAAGTGTCGTGCCAGGAATGGTCAATTAGTGATCTAAGAGTGTATTTCTACAACTTCAAAAGCATGCATAATAGGGCAAGGAAACAAATCTCTAAGTCTCACTTATAACCCTAAAATACGTTTGTTTATCTCCTAAAATTCCTTTATAGTTATAGTTTCTTATCTCTAAACAAACTAAATGAGTGAATATCTCTATGCTACTCGTTCAACTACTTTTATTATGAAATCCACTTGCTGTTGGATCTCTCACAACAACAATCTTTTATCCTCTTCTAAGTTGATCATTCAAAGAATTAGATTTAAAAATGTTAACACATAATAAAACAAGGCACTATCAGCACACCATTTTAACATAAAAATAATATAATATTAACTTCTCATTGCTCAACAAACAAATGATTTAGCTCATAATAAGCCGAGTACAAATTACAAAGCCGGTTCTGAAAGGAAGCATTCTTAAACAAAAGATGAAAAATAAATAGCAACCTAAGAGTAACCTGAAGCCTCCTTGTGATGGATATAATCAACAAATGATGACTCCAATCACGTCAGGCTTCAGGAGTTAGCACTAGAAATGATGAGAAGAAGAAGATCTATTTTCGCTCCACTCTTCCTTGCACTACTCTCTTCTTTGATTTTCTCTAAGGGGTGCAAGCGACATTGTCCTTTTCTGCATGACGCACTCCTTAGTGGACGTACTATTGTACCTTATTTTGTCTTTTAGCGCCATGAGTTTTATCCATCTAGCTCAAGGGAATTCCACCAACACACAAATAAATATTTCTTTCCAATGCAACTTCTTTTCCACGAATGCCCTAGGGATCCAACTGATTGCTTAATTTCATTCCTTAGCTGAGTTCAACTTTATTCCAACTTGAACTCCCAGGTTCTGTCCCCGACTGTCTTGCTTCAGCTTATCAGAACAATACTTAAAACAAGCAACGAACATATCAAAACTACAAAAGAGTACCTATTATGCTCTAAGCTAAATACTATAGAAACAACTAGAATGCATTAAAACAAATACAAAAATGATAAATCTACTAGCTAAAACAATAAATTAGGACTTATAATAACTCATAAAATGTAGGTTATGACAACCTCAAACTTGAATCATTATTTATCCTCAGGTGATATGACAAATAATGACACAAAAACTATACCTTCCAACAACCACCCTTAGCAATACTTCTAACTCATGATTATCCCAGAATTCATCTCAGAGGATTGTTTTAAAAATTGGCACAACTCAACCATATTACCAATCTTAAGTGTGTGTGTGTGTGTTGTGTTTTACCGATCTTCACGGGCACAAACATTTAGACAAACTTTATCATTTTTGGGCTTAAAAATTGTAGTCTCTGCGGGCTTTCCCTGCCCCGTCCTCAATTTTTTGCAGCGCGATCCAAAGTTTTAGATCCGCATCCTCAACTATGACTGCCCTGCTCCACCATGTTTTTTTGCGGGCTTTTGCGGGGCGGGCCTTAATGGGGCAGGCATGCCCGTTTGCCATCCCTAGTCATGCCGACACTCTTCAGTTAAGATGGCCAGCCTAAATTCAACTTTGGTTGTCTTATCATATGTTCCAAGAGTTCATATTTTAGTTTCAGAAGGGGGTTTAACTGTTATGCTTTAGACTTTTTATTCACTGATTACTTAGGATTACACATGCATTTATTATTATTTACAAGTTTTGTTAGATGCTCCACCTTTTCACCTGAATGGATCTCACTTGTAATGAGTCCAAGCTGTTACTAATGGTGAAGGCATCTATGGTACCTCCAGTTTCGAGCATAGGAACTTATTTTGAAGTGATCCTTGGCTTACTTCACTTACACACTTTTGTGTGTTTATTAGCATATGCAATGTATCCTTTATGCTAAGTCTTAAACATCATTGTTATCCTCCCATAACTAAATCCTATAATGAACGCCTATTCCATATTTTAAAACAATTCAAACTTTCAAAAGGCTATCTACTTTTCTGACTACCAGAGGCGTGACAAGGGTTATCATAAACACAAGAAGGTGCATTGTTCAACTATCAAGACTTTGTTTCTGACATTATCAGAGTCCAATAAGTTTCATTATAAATCTTTAGAATTTAGTGTTGTTATCATGGGTTGTGGTCAAATATATATATATATATATATATATATATATATATATATATATATATATATATATATATATATATATATATATATATATATATATATATATATATATATATATATAAAGCAAGCAAAGAAAACAAGCTACTATACTAATACGAATAAAACAAAAGCATAATTTCATTACTTGAAAGGAAATTGCAATAAAAAAATGACAGAATTTAAATGACACAACTAGGACTTAAGACTAAGACACAAATGATTAGATGAAATTGATATGTTTGGTAAACAAGAGTCATGAAGTTAGTTGTCATACCCCCAAACATAGAGTAAGGACAGGGCCCTCACTGTTATTTGTTAAGTAGTGGCATGCCACGACTCGTCAACCTGTAGAGACCAGGGAAAATACTAGCTAGGCTCAAAGCCTGTTGCTTTTCCTCACAACCCGGTCCTCTTTATTCTTCTTCCTCGCTTCTTTCTTCTGCTCAGAGTCATGCAACACTGGTTTCTTTACGTCCTTGTGTGCCTTAGGGACAACTTCTGTCCTGACAGTTGTGAGCACCTCTTTCTATTTTGCAAGACTTTCTATGCCAAACAACTTGGGCTTTGCAGGAGTCATTTTCTTCTAGGCTGACTTGGCTGGCACAAGAGAGCTTTCCTTCACATATGATTTCATTTTTTCTGGGGTGACAACTAGTGTCACTTCAGTGCTCGCCTCTGTCTCAAATTCCACACCAGACTCAAATTTGTATGAGTCTTTTGCAGAATCCAGAACCTCATCAACAAATTCCTCTTCCTGCTTGTCTTCCTGTTCAATATCTGCCCCCTCTTCCACATCCTTACTTTCATATTTACTTGGTTGATCCTCTTCAACATTCTTATTTTTGTCTTTTAAAAGCTTGCTTCATTAACTCATTCAGGATCCTCTCATCTTCATCAGAACTCTCCTCTTCAGTTGGTTCATTCATGTCCAAAATTTTTCCAAGACTGTCCTCCACAGGAACTTCAATTTTTTTTCCACCTTTTTAGGATTCTTGTCTTTTCTTGACCTCTTTTTGGGTTTTTTAGTGCTGTCTTCTTTGAACACACCAGAAGTTGATGTTGCATGTGACCCAAATTGCACAATTTTCTTTTTCTTCATCTCATTCTCCTTTTTACTTTTCTTTCCCTCCCTAGCCTTGTTTTCTTTCTCATCGTCTTCCTCTAGTTCCCCCAAAATGTGATCCGGGAAAACATGTACTTCCACATCCTCACCATATCTTCAACCATTGATTTTCTTCTACCACTCAAAATGGTCTTTTGAAAACTTGTAAAAATTCCTTTGGTCATTCTGCATCTGTAACATTACTCTCCACAACACATCGTCAGTTTCAAACATATACTTAAAACAAGAAACCAACATATCAAAACTACAAAAGCGAGCACCCATTGTGCTATAAGCTAAATAATATAGAATTAACTAGAGTGCATTATAACAAATACAAAAAAGATAAATGTACTAGCTAAAACAATAGATTATGTTGTATAATACTACCTTCATTCCTTTATATAAGAGACAACTCACTTTTTGAATTCATTGAATAATCAATGTATCTAGTCTATAAACCGAGCAAATACATTGGGTATTCAGTGAATCTAAAAAATGAGTTGTCTCTTATATAAAGGAACATAGGTAGTTGTTGGTGTAAGCCCTAGAGGCCAATACTTTTGGTACTTGTATCGAATTAATTATTAATAATAAAAGGATTTTTCTTTATTACGTTTGTTTAATAAAGTCCCTAGAATAGCCAGTCCGTTTAATGTATCAAGTGTGACTTGATCATGAGACCACATTAAACATAAGGACACTATTCTTAAAGTATCCATAGTCGAGCTTTATTGTGAAGTGGGATAACACTAAAGCATTAAGACTATTATGTACATAGACTGATGATCACATCTCATGGATCATGGATAAGGAGTTATCAAGTCTTAAACATAAGTATGAATATTAAGAGTAATATTTATACCGGATTGACCCGCTATGAGAATACTATATAGAAAGTTATGCAAAGTGTCATAAGTTATTCTCATGGTGATAATGGTGTATACCACTCTTCGACCTGAAACCACTATGGACCCTAGGTGTAGAGTCGAGTGCTTTATTGTTGATCCAACATTGTCCGTAACTGGATAACCATAAAGACAGTTGATGGGTACTCCACGAAGCATGCTGAGGGACATGAGTGACCTAGATGGAATTTGCCCATCCTGCATAACAGGATAAATGTCTATGGGCCCAATATTGAACTGGACAAGGATGACATGGTCTATGCCTTGTGTTCAATATAGACATAAGGACAAAAGGGTAATTATACATATAAGTATTATCACAGAAGGAATTGTCAGATCACATGACATTTTCGTGTCTTGGGTAGCAGTGATGTGTTGCTAGATACCGCTCATTGTTTATTATGTTAAATGCATGATTTAATATAATTACCAACGTCGCGAAAACCTACAGGGTCACACACAAAGGACGGATTGATGAGAGATAAAGTAACTAAGGAACACCGTAAGGTACGGTGCATTTAAGTGAATTATAGAACGTCGTAAGGTACGATGTACTTGAGTAGAATACAAAATATGGTAAGGTACCATGTGCTTAAGTGATTTTGGGCATATTATAAGATATGGGCCAAAATACACTTAAGTGGGCTTTTTAGCTTGAAGCCCACACAAGTGCTTCTATAAATAGAACCCTTATGCAGAAGCATTCATTGCGGTTGCATTATTTTCGTTTTCTCACTCTCTCTCTCTCTCTCACTCAAAGCCTTCATTGGTACCAGCTAGCACTGAGATTGAAGGAATCCGTTCGTGTGGACTGAGTAGAGACGTTGTCATCGTTCAACTTTCGTGATCGCTTCGTGGATCTGCATCAAAGGTTTTGATCGTCATAAGAGATCTGCACCAAAGGTTTCAATCGTCACAAGAGGTAAATATTCTATCACTGATCATGACCATTTGTAAGGATCTCTAAAGGAGAAAATTTTAATTTCTGCTGCGTTTTGGATCATAATTCTCCTTCAGTGGTATCAGAGCCACTTACGAAACCATGACTCAGATAACTGTTTATTTTCTGTATTAATATGATTAAAAGACAGAATGAATCAATTAATTAAACGGGTAATTAAATTTGGCATCATGAGTGTACGAGTTGGATGATTGATGTTGACTATGCTTCGGAACCGACATTAGTATGGTGAAGCAGCGATGCATCGATCGTCCATAGGTTACGCAATTGAGACCGATCAACTTATATATGATATAAGTAATCCTAATGCAAAGTATGGTATATATGATATACTATTTCTGTTTCGTTCATTCAAACACTAAATGGTTGTTTTCCTTTGAGCGATCAATGGTCATTTGCTTCGGAATCCGACATTAGTATGGTGAAGCAATGACCTGTTGATCAATCATACTGAATCAACAATCGAGGTCTGTTTGACGGTCTGAAATTGGTGCATTAGGGTTAGTGACGACGCAAGGGTTGTGCCGTCAAGGAGTTATGAATTTAGGGCTTGTTGGAACACGTCTGTTGACTGTTTCAAAGCGCTGATTTTTGGCCGCATGACGATCATCATGGACTTGTGACGATCGTAACAAGCTGGACGTGACGGTCGTCACATGCTTTGTGACGGTCGTCACATGCTTTGTGACGGTCGTCACATTCACAGATCCAGAATTCTAGGCGTTTTTGTTTTTGGCCGCGTGACGTTCGTCATGGGCCTGTGACGGTCGTAACATGCTTGTGACGGTCGTCACATTCACAGAGTCAGAATTCTTGGGGTTTTCTGCTTTGTGACTGCGCAAGAGTTGTGTTGATGCAAAACGACGCCGATTTCAAATGAATTGTTCATTAAAAATTTCGGTCAGGGGCACTGCCCCTACAACCCTGCAAGGGGCGCTGCCCCCTTGACCCCCGTCCGCTGACCAGGCAGCGGAACCCCCGGCTAACTCTGCGTAGTGTGATCGGTCATCAAAATTTAATTTGGTTTTAATTAATTAAAAAAATTAAAATTAATAATAATAATGTGTTTGTTATTATTGCCTTGTGGTGATCAGTTATGACCTTAGTTTTCCTTTATTTTGTTTTGGGTTTTAAATACGACCTGCGTGTCGTGCCTCTCCTTTTAATCTCTTAATGTAACTTCTTTTCTCATCTCAATCCCTCGTATGTAAAACGAGTTTCTTTTGGAATGTAATGTTATGAAGAAAGAGAAGAACTCAATATCAAAGGAGGACAATGTTATGAAGAAAGAGAAGAATTCAATATCAAAGGAGGACAATGTTATGAAGAAAGAGAAGAAGACAATGTTATGAAGAAAGAGAAGAAGACAATGTTATGAAGAAAGAGAAGATTTCAATATAAAAGGAGGACAACCTTGAAGATCAAAGGAGGACAACCTTGAAGATCTTGCTTGGAGAAGCTTAAATCGTTATTAGGTTAGCTTAGGTTCTCTCATTGACTTGGGAGAACAATTGCGCTAGGGGCCATAACTGTTTCATATTGTATGTTGATGCATGTGAGAGACGATTTATATGATAAATAAGCCGGTGAGATCAGAACAATTGCAATTCCCTCAAACTAAATTTTAAGTTTATGCTTTCCAAGTTTTAACACTCATCAAGACTAGTATCGAATAATGTAGGTTTCGCCTACGCGAGGTGCATGTTCTATATTAGTAAGGTGCGATGGGATAATTGTAATATCCAACTGCTAAGACACTAGGTCAAACTTAACTAAACAAATTATAATAATATTATATATGTTTGCTTTCCAAGTTTTAGCACTCATCAAGACTAGTATCGGATAATGTAGGTTTCGCCTACGTGAGGTGCATGTTCTATATTAGTAAGGTGCGATGGGATAATTGTAATATCCAACTGCTAAAACAATGGGTCAAACTTAATTATAATAAGATTATATATGTTTAGAAGCAAGAGTTGGGAATGATCCATATGATGGATTGGAATAAGGAGTTATTCACCCAACTGAAATTTTCGAGAGTTGTATGAGATACAATTGGAAGGAGTTCCTACCTAAATAACCTAGTTTTGTGTAATCCGCCTACGCGGACTTAGAACGAAGTGAAATATGGATCTCGACCCACTAGAAAATCTTCCAACGGGATTTTCCGAATCAAATGATGAGGGTCATTTGTTTTGAGTAAAATAGTGGGATCATATTTAATTAAAGGCCTAATTAAATATGTCAATGATGCTTATATTTTCATTAATCTCAACAAACACCTCTAACAAACATTTTGCGATCAATCCTTGACAAAGATAAATTGTCTGGGACAAATTTTCTGGATTGGCACCGAAACCTGAGGATTGTCCTCAAACATGATAGAAAGCTATATGTCTTGGAGACACCTGTTCCTGAAGAGGAACCTCCTAGTTCTGCACCTAAGGCAGAAAGAGATGCTTATTAGAAGCATGTCGATGATGCCAATGAAACTACTTGTCTCATGCTGGCTACCATGAACTCAGATTTGCAAAAGCAACATGAGAACACGACAACATTCGATATGATCGAACACCTGAAGATGCTCTATCAAGAGCAAGCAAGGCATGAGAGGTTTGAAGTTTCAAAAGTCTTTTTTCAAGGCAAGTTAGCTGAGGGAGCCCCTAAAGGTCCCCATGTGCTCAAGATGATTGGGTATGTGGAAAACCTTGAAAGGTTGGGTTTTTCCCTCGGAAAGGAACTTGCGACTGATATGATCTTACAATCGTTGCCAGATGGATTCAGTCAATTTGTCCTAAATTTCAATATGAATGATATGGACAAATCTCTTCCTAAACTGCTAGCCATGTTAAGAACTGCTGAGCAAAATCTGAAGACAAAAGGGAAGTCCACTCTGATGATCGGAAATGGAAAGAGACAAAACAAAAGGCCCACCAAGCAGGGTGATAAAGGGAAAGGCAAGGAAGTTGCCAAACCCAGACCCACTGTTGCTGTTTTGAAGCCTAGTGGAGGCATAGCAAAGGCAGGCACCTGCTTCCATTGCAGTAAGACCGGACACTAGAAGAGAAACTACCCAAAGTACCTGGAAGATACGAAGAATGGAGTAGAGACTTCAACTTCAGGTATTTTTGTTATTAAAATAAACTTATCTACTTCTGCATCATGGGTATTAGATACCGGATGCAGTTCTCACATTTGTACAAATGTGCAGGGGCTGAAAAGGAGTAGAGATTTGGCAAAAGGTGAAGTTAACCTACGAGTTGGCAATGGAGCAAAGGTTGCTGCTTTAGCCGTAGGAACTTATGTATTAACTTTACCTAGTGGTTTAATAATTCAGTTAAAGAACTGTTATTATGTACCTGCAATTAGCAGGAATATTAATTCCATTTCTTGTTTGGACAAGTTTGGTTTTTCATTTATAATAAAAGAACAATTGTTGCTCAATTTATTTGAATGATATATTCTATGCTACTGCACAAATGAGCAATGGACAATATGTCCTTGATCTCGAAATGCCTATTTATAACATTAATACTAAAAGGGTGAAACCTAAGGAGTTGAAACCAACTAGGTAAGAATATTAAAACTCTTCGATCAGATCGAGGTGGTGAGTATTTAAGCCTAGAGTTTGATGACCATCTGAAAGAGTGTGGGATCCTATCCCAACTTACTCCTCCTGGAACACCCCAATGGAATGGTGTATCTGAGAGAAGAAATCGAACCCTGCTAGACATGGTCCGATCCATGATGAGTCACGCCGATCTTCCAAACTCCTTTTGGGGACATGCACTATTGACAGCAGCTTACACACTTAACCGTGTTCCATCCAAAAAGGTTGAGAAGACACCATATGAAATATGGAGTGGTAAGAAACCACATATGTCTTACATGAAGATTTGGGGTTGCGAAGTTTATGTGAAACGATAAATTTCAACTAAGCTTGAGCCCAAATCTGACAAATGCTTATTTGTGGGGTATCCTAAAGAAACAAGAGGGTATTATTTCTACAATCCTTCTGAGGGCAAAGTGTTTGTCGCTCGATCTGGAGTTTTCCTAGAAAAAGATTTTATTTCCAAAGGAACCAGTGGGAGGAAAGTAGAGCTTGAAGAAATTCAAGAATCACAAAGCATTGATACACCTATGAAGGAATTAGAGCAGAAAACACAAGTAGTTGTGGAAGAGCAACCTGCTTAAATAGAACAAGACCAGCGTAGGCCAAGCAGGATACATCAACTACCTGAGAGATATGGATATCTCATAACCAATCAAGGTGATGTATTACTCATGGATCAAGATGTGCTTGTGACCTACCAAGAGGCAATAACTGGTCCCGAGTCTGAGAAGTGGCTAGAGGCCATGAAATCTGAAATGGATTCCATGTACACAAACCAGGTTTGGACCTTGGTAGAGCCTCATGTAGAAGTTAACCCTATAGGATGCAAGTGGGTCTTCAAAAAGAAGACTGACATGGAGGGTAAGGTACATACCTATAAGGCAAGACTGGTTGCAAAAGGATATAAACAAATTCTTGGGATTAACTATGATGAAACCTTTTCACCAGTTGCAATGCTTAAATCTGTTCGGATTTTACTTGCTATCGCTGCATATCATGATTATGAAATATGGCAAATGGATGTCAAAACTGCTTTCTTTAATGGAAATCTTCTTGAGGATGTGTACATGACACAGCCTGAAGGATTTGACATACCAGAGGAAGCCCAAAAGATATCTAAGTTACAAAGATCAATCTATGGATTGAAGAAAGCTTCTAGAAGCTGGAATCTTCGTTTTGATGAAATAGTAAAACAACATGGATTCATCAAGAACGAAGATGAGCCTTGTGTCTACAAGAAGGTTAGTGGGAGCATGATCGTTTTCCTGGTATTATATGTAGATGACATATTACTCAGTGGAAACGATGTCCCTACCCTGCAGCAAGTAAAGTCTTGGTTGGGGAAATGCTTTTCTATGAAGGACCTAGGTGAAGCAGCCTATATATTAGGAATCAGAATCTATAAAGATAGATCACAAAACTGCTTGACCTAAGTCAGAGTACATACATAGACAAAGTGCTGAGACGCTTTGATATGCATGATTCCAATGGTTATGTGTTTTGCTTAAACGGTGGCGCTGTGAGCTGGAAAAGTTCAAAGCAAGATACAGTTGCTAATTCTACAACCGAGGCCGAGTATATTGCTGCCTCAAGTGCAGCAAAGGAAGTTGTTTGGATCAAAAGGTTCATTAGTGAACTTGGCATAGTTTCTGGCATTGTTGATCCCATTGGTCTCTATTATGAGAACAATGGTGCTATCGCACAAGCTAAGGAGCTTAGATCTCACCAACGATCCAAACACATACTTAGGCGTTATCACCTCATTCGAGAGATAATAGATAAAGGAGATGTGAAAATATGCCGAGTACCTACACTTGACAATATTGTTGACCCACTGACAAAGCATCTTGCGCAGCAGAAGCATGATGGCCATACTAGATCAATGGGCATTAGGGGTATGCTTGATTGGCTCTAGTGCTAGTGGGAGATTGTTGGTGTAAGCCCTAGAGGCCAATACTTTTGGTACTTGTATCGAATTAATTATTAATAATAAAAGGATTTTTCTTTATTACGTTTGTTTAATAAAGTCCCTAGAATAGCCAGTCTGTTTAATGTATCAAGTGTGACTTGATTATGAGACCATATTAAACATAAGGACACTATTCTTAAAGTATCCGTAGTCGAGCTTTATTGTGAAGTGGGATAACACTAAAGCATTAAGACTATTATGTATATAGACTGATGATCACATCTCATGGATCATGGATAAGGAGTTATCAAGTCTTAAACATATGTATGAATATTAAGAGTAATATTTATATCGGATTGACCCGCTATGAGAATACTATATAGAAATTTATGCAAAGTGTCATAAGTTATTCTCATGGTGATAATGGTGTATACCACTCTTCGACCTGAAACCACTATGGACCCTAGGTGTAGAGTCGAGTGCTTTATTGCTGATCCAACGTTGTCCGTAACTGGATAACCATAAAGATAGTTGATGGGTACTCCACGAAGCATGCTGAGGGACATGAGTGACCTAGATGGAATTTACCCATCCTGCATAACAGGATAAATGTCTATGGACCCAATATTGAACTGGACAAGGATGACACAGTCTATGCCTTGTGTTCAATATAGACATAAGGGCAAAAGGGTAATTATGCACATAAGTATTATCACAGAAGGAATTGTCAGATCACATGACATTTTCGTGTCTTGGGTAGCAGTGATGTGTTGCTAGATACCGCTTATTGTTTATTATGTTAAATGCATGATTTAATATAATTGCCAACATCGCGAAAACCTACAAGGTCACACACAAAGGACGGATTGATGAGAGATAGAGTAACTAAGGAATACCGTAAGGTACGGTGCCCTTAAGTGAATTTTAGAACATCGTAAGGTACGGTGTACTTGAGTAGAATACGAAATATGGTAAGGTACCATGGACTTAAGTGATTTTGGGCATATTATAAGATATGGGCCAAAATACACTTAAGTGGGCCTTTTAGCTTGAAGCCCACACAAGTGGTTCTATAAATAGAACCCTTGTGCAGAAGCATTCATTGCGGTTGCATTATTTTCATTTTCTCACTCTCTCTCACTCAAAGCCTTCATTCGTACCAGCTAGCACTGAGATTGAAGGAATCCGTTCGTGTGGACTGAGTAGAGACGTTGTCATCGTTCAATGTTCGTGATCGCTCCTGGGATCTGCATCAAAGGTTCTGATCGTCATAAGAGATTTGCACCAAAGGTTTCAATCGTCACAAGAGGTAAATATTCTATCACTGATCATGACCATTCGTAAGGATCTCTAAAGGAGAAAATTTTAATTTCTGCTGCGTTTTGGATCGCAATTCTCCTTCAGTAGTAACTCACAAAATGTGGGTGTTGCACCTCGAAAAATGAGAACACGGCTTAGCGAAGCGCAATCGTACGCTCGCAATGATGGACTAAACAGAGTCGTCACCGAACTTTACTTATTCCTAAAAAGGAAAGGGGAGATATCGATAGAACCCAAGAAAGAACGACAATGATTATGATCTTCGCAACCAGATCAGGGTTCGGGAGTCGATTACGCAAGGGGAATGTATTATCACCCCTCGCGTTCGTTGTACTCAACGGGAACCGTTAGGTTAGTTGTGCGCGTTAGTGTTAGTTTGAAATGTTAGGTTTCTCAAGTTATTTGGTGGAAAAGAAAGAATAGAAGAGAGAAGAATGTTTTTGGATTTTTAACGAAGGGGATTAGACCTACGTTTTTATTAATGGGTCTGACAAGATTTCACAATCCTGCTCCTACGTATCTCAATAGAGAACTTAAGGCACATGTAGTTCTGAGTAGAAAATGTTTGTTTGTTGGTCGATTTAGCTTCGCTATATTGTATTAATCGACGAAAAATATTGTTTTACCAAAAACAGATGAGGAGTGGAGGTATAACACACATCAAATGGATTTACAAATCATCATTCGGAAAAACGTCACTTATCTCAACTCAACAATTATGGATGAAACATTACTTTACATCATCTTAAGACGAGATATCTTTCGTTTATGAAAAGGTTTTTCTGATCAATTGCACGACGACAAAAAAGAGTTTGATTGGTTGAATGTATTTTTGGGCTTGAAAGACGAGTATTTATGACTTGCAAGCTTTCACGACTTAAGTCTAATACTCGGAACTACGTCTGGATCTTTCACCTAGGTAATCTTTTTCTTTCAATTTTATTGAGAAAAGAAGTTTGAATATTTACAAATGTTTTAGAGGGAAGACGAACACTTATGACTTGCAAGCTCTTACAACTTGAGCCTAGCGTCCGGGACTACGACTGGACCTTTCACCCAGGTGATCTTTTTCTTCCAATTTTAATTAAGAAAATGATTTTAAATTAAATTAAAAATGATTAATGTACAAAGATTTGAAATTATTGAAAATTAAGTTGGTATTGCTTAAAAGCTCATTGTAAGAAGGCCCAATAGTAAACCATATGACTGGAAACCGACCGAAATCGAAAGCCAATCGAATTTAGCTCTAAGCTCACTTAGAGTGTATTCATGCATGAATCACTCTATAAGAATCCGAACAAATGAATCTATGCGTCCAAACTATTTTCAAAAACTAAATTGTATTTTAACTCCAAAATCGCAATGCAATGAAAGACAACAATAACCAAAATATTATTATAGTAGTGTTACAACATTTTTTACATCAACTCAAAATAATTAAAAAATAAAAAGCTAAACACAACATACACGCGTAATTCACAATGAATTTGCATTGCTAAAGAATCGAAATAGAGTTAAAAAAAATAAAATATAAAAATAGTATTATCAATATATATAAAGGCTATATAAAACTAAAAAAAATCTGAGTACGTGTATATATATATATATATATATATATATATATATATATATATATATATATATATATATATATATAAACATTAAAAAAAAATTAGTATATAAATATATATATAGACAGAACACTTGCAATGCATAGTAGTTCAAAACAAACATCTATTTTTCAAAGTTTAACATGTAGGATGATAAGCACCCACTCATATCAAACACAAATAAAAAATAAATCTAATAACACAATGGAGAGTCATAAAAGTAAACCTTAAAGTCACAAGCGGAGAAATCGGAACAATGAAGTGGCGGATAAAGCTATGTGTTGGAAGCGTGTATGGTGTTCCGGCGAAATGAACAATGTGTTTCGGTTGTTGTAAGTTATGGAATGGTTTAATGGTTTTGTATGTGTAGCTTTTTAGATTTTGTTTTGAGAGTGAGAAGTAACAGACTGTGAACGTATTGTTTGTTTTTATATAGAAAAGCTAGAAAATGAAGAATAGTAAAGGGGCTATCATGGTGATGCATTATTGATACGAATCTAAATCCTATTTCTTTTTCATTTCATTTCCTCTTTTCTTTTGTTTCCAAATCAATGAGAGAAAGAATATGGAATATAAAGTTTGAGTCCCCCCCCCCCTTTTGAAGATATGTGAGATGGATACAGATGAAAAAAGTTTGCTTTTCTTCTCTTTTTCTCTCTTTGTTTTGCTATCTTTCTGAGACTTATGAAAATGAGCTAATGGAATTTGGTATCGGGTGCCGCTATTGGTGAATGGTTGGATCCCCTTTCTCATTTTTCCAATCACATGTTTATACAGTAATTAATTTAGGGTTGCAACTTACTTAATACCAACAATGTCTTTTGGAGTGTTGTTAGTATAAAAATAGTTGTAAATGAATTAGATTAAATAAAAATAATACTAATATAAATAAATTAAATTAATTCAGAACCAAAACATAAAAAAATCTAATTAATTATTATGAACTTTTTGACAAAGAAATAAAAATAAAATCACTCAAGATGAATAAAATTCAGACACGAAAATGCTCGAAAAATTAAACTGACAGCACCAAAATGATCAGCGCGAAATAAATCTCTCAAAAATATACAACGTTTGAGCCAATTTTGAAATAAAATTTGACCGGTTAAAATGCTCAGACTGACCGAAATGCGACCGAAAAATTAGTCCAAAAATTAAAACGAGCACGCCAGGTTAAACTACGCGAACCGTAGATTAAAAAAATTGACGTCTGCAAGATCTATCTTGAAAACTTTCACCTACTAATTTTATGTACATTTGAGGACCAGTTCGACTGGTCTATCTATAAAATCCGAAAATTTATTCTGGTTGATATTTCAGGTATTATGCAATATGAAATACATGCTACGATGTGCAAATGACGCAAAACTCATGATGAGTGTATCAATTTATTGAATGAGGGTCAAAATTGGGGTATGATAGTGGGTTACCAGTAGGTTTTGGGGTTGATACAACAACTTGCTATGTCAGTGGTGGAGCAACTTGCTCTGTCATTGTTGCAACAACTTGCATTTGTGCATCACCTTCTTATGTCTTTATGGCATTGATTCAGGTGACATATTGTTGTAAATAAATTATTTTTACTACTATTAATAGTAATTTATATTCGGGCTATTAGTCCATTAGTTAAGCCTATTAGATTAGAATACTCTTATATAAAGAGATTAGTGATTGTAATTTTAACATACTTGAAATATATTATTCAGTTTCAAACATGGTATCATGAGCTCTCGGTCGATAGGGTTTCACTTCCGTATAGAAAAATCCTAGTTGCCTTAATTGCAATTTCTTTTTCAAAAGCCTAGTCGCCTTAATTGCAGTTCTTTTTTCAAAACCCTAGCCACCTTATTTGCGGGTTTAGGTTCAAAAACACTATTCATCGCAGGAATACTGTTTAGTCGTGGCACTGTTCATCACCAGAAATATTGTTCACCGAAGAATATTGTTCCTCTGCGGTACTACTCTGAAGGTGTGAAAAACAAAAGAAATATGAGATTTGAATTGGGTTTTAAAAACAAAATCTTCTTACCAACTCAATAACACCACACAATACTAAGAACAAAGACAAAGACACAAGTATTTTTATCCTAGTTCGCTTGAAATCAAACCTACTCCACTCCACCCACCAAGGTGATTTTGCCTTATACCCAAGGACTTTATTCACTATAGCCAAACAGATTACAGAATAATCGCAAAGAATAACTTTCTTTGTCTTCTCAAGGATTCGACTAAAACCTAGTCTCCTTAAGGAAAATAGAAATAAACAGTTTGAATAAGAATTTGTGTGTTACAAGTTGCTTCTACACAAGCAAATTTTACATAAATAAAATACAAAATACTTAAAGAAAACTATGTACAACAATTGATAGCTTTTCACGTAGAAACAAACTTGTCAAAATGTTATAGTGCTTCAATATTTCATCAAGTCTCCAAGTCCCACTTATATAGCATAAGAAAGAGACCATTGAAGGGCAAAATGGGGATACCAATAGAGCGACTATTTACTGTTGGATTGGTGATAGGAGTGGTACATCGTACAATCCTTTGCCCACAATATCAGTGACAAGTGTGATGTATAGTACTATCATTCGCCCACGAATAAGGAGTGGAAGGAATATTTGGTTTATACTATGTACTATCTTCAAATTCATTAGCTTCTAAGAAACATTTGAAGAAGCATGAAAAGAAGAAACATGAAACTGATATGATAATCTTCAGTCAGAACCTTGACCACATCAGCGTCTAACTTGAGATCTTCAGAAACTTCAGCTAAGTAACGAAAATTTAGAAACTTGCCATTCTTCAGAAGCTTGACAATCAGAGTCACATCCAGAAGCAAAAATGAAGAGAACATTGTAGCAACAACATAACGTCTTTTCGGAACTTCCCAGGTGTGAATCAGTATAAAAACAGAAAGAGCATTGCAGCAGCAACCTAGAATCTTTCATAACTTCTCATGATTACTGTAGAAGCGGAATTCAGAACAAAATATTCAGAAACTGATGACGTTGCACGTCATAAACTCAGAATCAGAACTTGTTCTAATAATCTACCCATTTTTGATGATGACAAAAGCATGTATTTTGATGAACAATTTTGTACAGGATAATCACAGAAAGATACATCCTATAGAAGCATAAAGCTCCCCCTGGGATGTACAATCCTAAAAAGATAAAATTAGAATAAAAGAACACTTTCCTAATTAACCTTTTTGAAGAACCAAAATGATCTTCCATCAGAATCTGGGTTGTCTTCAGAAGTTACTTGAGCTTATCTAGAACATTGGTTATCAAAATAACATTCTGATGAACTTCACTTCAGAAGCTTGGTTGACACTTTTTGAAGAAGCTTCAGAGCTTGATATTTTGTGAGATGCCTGGTTAGAAATCTTTCTTACACGGTGAAGTTAAAACTTCAGACTCAGAGAGTAGACCATTTCTTCGGAAACTGGCAACTTAAGTTCTGATCTGAAAAACTTCAAGAGCTTCTAACGTTCTTGACTTTCCCTGAAAGACAATTAACAAACTATACTTCGAAGTAGTTGTTAGGAGAAAAAAATGTTTCGCTTCTGATTCACGAACATAGGTAAATCAAAATTAATTACGTTTCTCCCTAATTATGTTTCTCCCCCTTGTCATCGATAAAAAGGACATAGACAAAATAAAGAGAGAAAACAATAAAATTTCATTGAGAATTCCAGAAGTACAAAAGTACAAAAATTTGTAAAAGCAGAAACAAAAACACTTAGACAAAATAAAAACATAAAAGTGCATAAAATTTGGGAAACTAAGGGTTCGAGTTCTAAGGTGGAGGAGGCGGTGAAAGTCTGGAAAGAATCATCTCAAACAGAAGATCTTGCGTATCTAGATGCTTTCTGACCAAAGCACTTTCTTATTTCCTTTAGGCGAGAGTCTTCAAGATGACTTCAAGAATTTCCCCAAAAGAAGTTCAAGCAGTAGTCTGATTATCAGAAATAACTATTTGTTGTTTTGAATCTTGAACTTCAAAAGCAACTTGTTTTCCTTTTTCCTGCTGATCATAGGTGTCTTCCATGAGAACATCTTGATGTTCAACGTCTTCCGCAGTCTCCTTAACTTCTTCCATAATTTATAGAGCTGGAAGACATAATGGAGTACGTCCTAATCGTATGGCTCCCATTACAGGTGCAAACCATAATGGAGTACGTCGAAATCTTGGAGTTTACCCATCCCTTGTAAGCTTCCCAAGCCGAATCGCTTTCAACTGGATTAGAGGACATAAAACTAGTCCCCATAGTAGCATGAAGTCACCTTTTAGAATCTGACTCAAATTTACTCAGAATCTTACCAACGTTAGGTTCTTTATGTTTGGGTTGACTGGGATATCTAATAGAAAAGTCAACAATGTTTTAATTAGGGTCGTGGCCATAGATGTGGGGAATAAGAAGAGAAGGGAGGTCAGAAGGTTGTTCAACATCAGAATCAGAAGCAATGTGCTCTGATTTGAAGTTGAACAAGCCTTCGGGAGTGCCCTCAGACTCTTGGTTTCCAGAACCTCTCAAAGGAGATTTTCTGGGTGTTGTATTCGGATTAGTTTGTTAGGGATCAGAAATATTTTGTCATGGTGGTGGAATGGATGAATTTAGTAACTGTGAATGAGGTGGTGTTTGTGGTAATTGTTGTTGTTGTTGTGTTTCAGAAACTGGAACAAGTTCTACAAAATTTATATTTGTAGGAGGTGGTTGTGGAATTGGAATATGAGTGGGAGAGTGTTATGATATATAGATGGAGATGGTTGCGTTGGTAAGACACTTTCAGAGAAATGAGAATCATAAATAAAAATATTTATAGCCGAAGAAGACTTACCAGGATTAGGAGCGTCAAAGGCCTTGGAAGACTGTTGGATAACATCAAAAGTGTCCTTCAGAAGCATTGCTTTCTGGCGCTCACTGAGGGGTACCTCATATTCATCCAAAAACACAGTTTTGACTTTGTCTTCTTATGTGATCCAGAAGATCCTTATCCACGAGCCTCTTTCTTCGTTTTCTGATGCACATCTGGATAAGTCTCTAGAAGGTTGAATGAATCAACCATTGGATCTATTCCATCTTTGTTACACCTCTCAAGGTAATATTTCAAAACTTTTGGAGGATCAATCTTGGTGAAGATTGAGAAGTTGTCAATCAGAATCCTCATTCCACAAATATCTTCCTTGGAAGGAATGTAATCTAGCTTGACTACCTTGGAGATGAGACCCATGCTCTTGAGATTCTTCCCCCAGAAGAAGTTTCCAACATCTTTTACTAGCTCATCCTTTAAACCCCTAACCAAAAGGTCATCCACAAGACCATTTTCAACCAGAAGGTCAAAAATTAACCTTCCATTTGAAATTAACCATCCCTTTTTTGACGTACTTCTAGTTCTAGTTTCTATAATAGAATCCTTGAGAAACTTGAACAAGATCATTGGAAGTGCCAACTTGAACCCTTTTTCCAAAAAGAATATCATATATTTATGATTAATGTTGATATAATCAGAGGAGTTGGTGTTGGGTCGGTGATGAATATAACCCATAATTATCTTGAACCATACCCTGAACTTATCAGTCAGGTCTTTAGCACTTGGACCTTTTCCTTTATCGATCTTTGTTCCTTCCTTGAAAATTACCAATGCTACCATAGATTCTCTCCTTGCATCAGTCTTGACGTTGTAAACCCTTTTTCCATAACCGTTGTGAGAAATTAGGCCAGTAATCAATTTCCTAGTGACAATAATCTTCCTGTTAATAATGAAGGAAGTGATTGTCTCATTTGTAGCAACATCATGTATCCAAAACTACTTCATAAGCACTGGATATATTGGACTAGTTAATCTTTCGAAGAATCCCTTCCACCCTTGGAATTCCAAAACCTCAGAGAAATCAAAACCATTATCCTTAAGGTTTTTGAAGTCGACATTGGTTTCATAGAGAACCATAAGCTCATCAACATGAGTGTTGAGAGTTAAATCAAGAAGACCTTCCATAATAGGGTTATTTTCATCAGCAATGGAGTGATTAGGAGATTTTTGTTGTTGAAGAGCATCCATTGATGAATGTTGAAGATGAAGAATAATGAACAATTGCAGAGAGTGTTTTGAAGGTATGAAAGATTGAAAATATGGGAGTAAAGTGAGCCTAGTGTGAAATGTGAGTGAAATGGGTTTAGATAGAAAATTTAGTAACGATAACAACAAAAGGAGTACACCGTCACAGGGAAACATAAACGATTTAACCTAATCCCAAGAAAGAGAAAACCCAAAGTGTCATGCCAACATCATGCATGCTCAGAAAGTGGGACAACTCTCACCATTAAGAGCAATATGATATCAAACGAAATGACAATCATTTAATGCAATAACTGTTCAAAATCAAGAATATAAATAGATAAGGTTGCTTCTGATCAGAACCTTTATGATTCATGAAAATTTCTCACTTCAGAAAGCTCATGTCTCAGAATCAACAATAAAGAAGTCTCAGAACCTAATCAAGAGTTCTGGAAGCTTAACATTATGAAATTCATCTTTACATTCTGAACAATAGTCCATAAATAAGTTTTTCAGAATGGAAACAAATCTATCTTTAGCAAGGGGTTTTGTAAAGATATCAGCCCGTTGAGGGTCTATATCAACAAATTTTAAGTGAACAATACCCTTATGAATATAGTCACGTAAAAAGTGATGTTTAATTTCAATATGTTTAGCCCTAGAATGAAAGATAGGATTCTTAGATAAACAAATAGCAAAAGTATTATCACGGAGAATAGGAATGCTACTCTCAAATATATGATAATCTTCTAGCTGACTCTTCATCCAGAGTATCTGAGTGTTGCATCCAGAAGCTACGATATATTTAGCCTCGACTGTTGAAAGCACACTTATTTACTTCCTTTTGCTAGACCATGTGATCAGATTGTCTTTTAGAAATTGACAACTTTCATAAGTACGTTTCCTTTCTATTCTGTCTCCAGCATAGTCAGCATCACAATAACCTACTAACTTGAAGTCACTTGATTTTCTATAAAACAAGCCAAGGTTAATAGTACCTTTCAGATACCTAAGATTCTCTTAACAACAGTTAAATGAGTCTCCCTAGGGTCTGATTGGAAGTGAGCATACAAACACACAGAATAAAATATCAGGTCTAGAAGTGGTTAGATAAAGGAGAGAGCCTATCATACCTTTGAGTAGCTTCTGACTTACCTTACTGCTTACATATTCCTTCTCTAGAAGGCATGTAGGGTGCATTGGAGTTTTTGCTAGCTTGCATTCTGACAAGTTAAATTTCTTTAGAAGTTCTCTTGTATACTTGCTCTGGTGGATGTACATTCCTTTTTAACGTTGACCAATCTGAATCCCCAGAAAGAACCTAAGTTCTGTAATCAAACTCATTTTAAATTTTGTCTGCATTAACTTAGCAAACTCTTTGCACAATAAAGCATTAGCAGAACCATAAATAATATCATCAACATTAATTTGCACAACCAGAATATCATTCTTAAAGGTTTTATAGAAGAGCGTTGTGTCCACTTTCCCTTTGGTAAAATCATTTTCCAAAAGGAAGTTACTTAGTCTTTCATACCAAGCTCTGGGAGCTTGTTTCAGACCATATAACGACTTTTTCAGTTTGAAAACAAAATATGGGTTTTGAGAACATTCAAAACTAAGGGGTTGGTGCACATACACCTCTTCAGAAATGTATCCATTTAAGAATTCACTCTTAACATCCATCTGATATAGAATGATGTTATGGCTTACTACAAAACAAAATAAAAGACGAATAAACTCTAACCTGGCAACTGATGCAAAGGTTTCTGTGTAATCTATACCTTCTTGCTGACTATAACCTTATGCAATCATTCGAGCCTTGTTTTTGACGAATTTTCCTTTCTCATTGAGCTTGTTTCTGAATACCCACTCTATTCCAATGACATGGAAGCCCTTTGGTTTCTAAACAAGATCCCAAATGTTGTTTCTGGTGAATTGATGTAGTTCCTCTTGCATAGCCATAATCCATTCATTATCCAGAAGAGCTTCATTAATATATGTGGGCTCTATCATAGATATCAAACCCAAAAAAGTTTCTTCAGAAGGTTTGTGTGATGATCGAGTTATGACTGGTGCATCTTTATCTCCCAGAATCAATTCTTCAGAATGATAAGTTCTTGATCTACCTTTCTTCTGATGAGTTAGACCAACGACAACTTCTGGTTGAGTCGCTTCTGAATCTTTTGCTTCAATGTATTTAGCTTTGTCTTCTGAGTCTTTATCTCCAGAATTGTTTCCTTGGATTCCGAAAGATTGATCTTTATATCTACAAATTTCTCAACTAAATTTTACTTTTTAGGGTCAAGCTTATCATTGAATCTAACATGAATTGATTCTTCGATAATTCGTATCTTACTGTTAAACACTCTGTAGCCTTTTGAGCGTTCAAGATATTCTAACAATAAGAACTTATGTGCCTTAGAATCAAACTTGCCAAGATTCTCTTTAGTGTTCAACATGATACGATCACACCCAAAAGGATGGAAATAAGAAATGTTGGGCTTTCCGTATTTCCACAATTCATAAGGAGTCTTACCCATAACAGGTCTAATAGAAATCTTGTTCTGAATATAACATGCTGTATTAACTACTTCTACCCAGAAATGCTTAGCCATATCAGTTTCTTGGATCATGGTGCGGGCCATTTCTTGCAATGTCCTATTATTCCTTTCTACAACCCCATTTAACTGTGGAGTTCTAGGATAGGAGAAATAATGGGAAATGTCATTTGTATAAAAAATATTTTCAAAATTCTTATTTTCAAATTCGCCACCATGATTACTTCTGACTCTGACTATTTTGCAATTTGTTTCTGTTTGCACTTGTGAGCAGAAGGTAGAGAACACAAAATGTGACTCATCCTTGTGTTTCAATAACTTTACCCATGTCCAACGACTATAGTCATCAACGATGACCAATCCATACTTCTTACCATTGATAGAGGTAGTTTTCACTCATCAAAAGAAATCAATGTGTAGAAGCCCTAACAGTGTAGAGGTAGAAACAACCGTTTTTTCTTTGAAAGAAGTTTTAGAAAACTTACCTTTCTGACATGCTTCACGAAGAGCATCTGAAGCAAACTTCAGTTTAGGTAAGCCTTTAACTAATCTAATCTTATTTAGCTGAGAAATCCTTCTCATGCTAATATGGAACAAACTTCTATGTCATACCAATTGCTCCTTATTAATAGACATTAAGCATTTTACATTTTGATCCTCAAGATCAGAAAGTCTGATTTTATAAATGTTGTTCTTTCTCTTTCCATTAAAAAGGACTGTGCCATCTTTCTGACCAACAACATTACATGACTTTTGATTAAAAGTGATATCATAACCATTGTCACTAAGTTGACTACTAAACAATAAGTTATGCATCAAACCAACGACTAAAAGGACATTAGTAATAGAAGGAAGTTTACCATTACCAACAGTTCCAAAGTCAATGATCTTCCCTTTCTGGTTTCCTCAAAAACCAACAAAGCCTCCAGGCTTAAGTTCCAAATTTTGGAACATATGCCTTCTTCCCTTCATGTGTTGCGAGCATGCACTGTTCAGGTACCATGAATGGTGTGTCAACTAAGCTGCTAAGGATGTTTGCAACATAAAATATCTTATCATTAGGTACCCACTTTCTGGGTTCTCTTTTGTTAGTTCTCCCAGAGTTTCTTACAACCTTGGGTCTTTGTGCAGAAGGATAATCAAGTGAAACTTGTGCATGATACTTAGGTTTCAGAACTAAGTTCTTTTTCCGTATTTATGCATGTTTATGTGTCTGTGTAGAACTATCAAGCTCAGTGCCAACATACACGAAATGTTCATAGAGAGGTTTTGGTTTTACCTTCTGACTTTCGTTAGGCTTTCTAGTTTATGTACAGCCTAAACCTTTCTTTCCATTTCTGCTAACTCCATAGATCATGAAAGCTATTTTGCTTCTATCTATGCTTTTAGCTAGAAAGTACTGAAATGGTCTGTCATATTTGATGATGCAATTAATACCAGAAGCTTCTGAAAGTATTTCTTCCTCTAGTTTTTAAATTTTAATTTTCAAAGTAGAGTTGCTACTTTCTAAATAAAATATTTTTTCGTTTAGGGAAGAAATATCTTTCCCAAGCTCACCATGAGTTTCAGAAGCAACTACTTGGACTTGTTTTAAGGTCCTTATGCCTACTCTGGAGACTTTGGTACTTTTCCAGTATTTCAGAAAGACATAACTCTAAATCAGAACGAGATAGATTTGAAAATACCTCTTTAGAATCGGAGTCTGATTCTGATTCTGATAACATGTTATCTTCTAGTTCTTTAGAACCTTCTAGATCAGTTGTAGTTGCCATCAGTGCAACACTGGCTTGTTCCTCGTTAGAATCTTCTTCTTCTGGCTTTGAGTCGTCCCATGTAGCAATTAGCCCCTTTTTTCCTTGAGAGAAAGTTTTCTTGAGCCTTTTGTCCTTCTTCAGCTTAGGACCCTCATTCTTATAGTGACCTGGCTCCTTGCACTCGTAGTAGATTACCTCTTTACCAAAAACTTGTGTCTTTGGTCTAGAAGAAGAATCAGATTGACTAGTAGTCCTCCTAGCTCATCTGAACTTCCCTTGCCCATTTTTCCTGTGCCTCTAAAGTCTGTTGACCTTCTTGGAAATCAAAGACAACTCATCACCATCTTTTGAGTCTTCATCAGAATCTTCTAATTCTTCCTTAGCTTGATAAACCCTTGTCTTTTTAGGCTTGGACTTCAAAGCAACAAATTTATCTCGCTTTTGAGGTTCATCTTCTTCGAGTTCTATCTCATGGCTTTTCAAAGAACTAACAAGTTCTTCAAGACTATGATGTTCAAGTCTTCTGCCAATTTCAAGGCAGTTACCATAGGTCTCCATTTTTGGGGGAAACTTGTGATGATTTTCTTGACATGGTCAGCAGGGGAATACCTTTTGTCCAGAACCTCGAGTCCTATGAAATCTTGAGAACATACTGTAAGACCCCAATTTTGACCCCTAAGATCCCTCATGCCATCTCATTAACATGGCATTAGCATTAGGATCACATCTTGGTGTCCTCCTCACCTATCATTCATTGGGTTTTCATCGGGAGAGATCATCAAGCATTTGTGATTATATCATACTTTATTTTTCTTTATTTACTAACCAAAATCCAAAAATATGTCTAGTGTAGATTTATTTATTTTGTAGGTAGTGTGTGCATCCACCCGTGCCTCATCAAGCTCACGACTAGGGTTTGAGACCCTTGGTGTAAGGGGTCAAGTTAGAAAAGGTCTAAATTTTTTCAAAGTATCATATATAGATCCCATTGTTCTTTATTTTTCATTTTGATAAAGAATTCATCAAAAGTTTGAAGCTTGTTTATCAAGGAAGCCCTAATTCATCTGGGTATCTTGTGTGCCTTCCTCAAAAAGTTTCTTCAACATTTGGTCAAATATATCAAGGTATACTCCATTATACTTAATATTAAGCATATATGATCCTCCATGAGCCTCAAAGAGCAAAAGAACTTCAAGTTTGCAAGTTGGTTCAAGGAGGTTACCAGAGAAAGTCAACTAGTCAAATCTAGGGTTCCCTAGACTCTATCTCCTACATTTTTTGTCATATGAAAATGATTCTAAGAGAAATGTTACTCTTTATGACATTACAAACAACTTTCATGTTGTCATTAAGAGCTAATTTTGCTTAGGAAGTCATTTTTTATGGTGAAAGATTATGCGTCATTTTGTCTGTGCCCTAGATAAAAGGTCAACTTCCAAGAACCATAACTTCCTAAATATTTATGATATGAAGGTCATCTAAGTCTAATGATCAAATTAAACATGTCTTCTTGAACTTTTCTTCTTTGAGAAAGGTCAAATTCCATATGCAAGGGCATGTACCATGAGGAAACATTATAGGTCCATTTGGGTCATCATCATTGAACAGGCAATTTTCCTCAAGTTCTAAAATCCATAACTCCATCATGCATGCTCCAAATGGTATCAAATTTGTGACCAAATTGAATATAATTGAAATCACTACAACTTTGAAGAAGGAACTAAAGTCATTTGAAGCTCATAGCAAAAGTTATTCAAGGTAGAAAAAGGGGTCATTTGACTTTTAACTTAGAAAATTTTCAAGTATTTTGATTCCTCCAACTTCAAGGCCAAAAATCATCATGTTCCAAGCTTCAAATTGAAAAAGTCCCAACATCAAAGTTGTTCCCCTTAATGTAGCTTTCCAAAGAATCCAAGATCATTGCATATTGATCAAAATTGAGGGACTTGCACATGACTTCTTTGGATGGCCCAATTTGGAAATTTTTGCACTCAAATGTTTAACTCCTTTGCATGCTTCCATGTTATGATCTGAACATCAATTGCGCATGAATTTGGACTGATATCAATCATCATTTGGGCCTAAGCACATGCCCAATGCACCCATGCACACAACTTGCTATTTTTGGATTCAAATTTCAAATGGTGTGGAAATGAATTCATAAGCCTGTAAATACATTGCCATTGCCTCAGAATTAAAGGCGAACATTTCCCAAGCTCTGCCCAACAACCCCATAGCCACCATTGAAAGAACACCTTAAAGATTTCTTTGAAATCGAGTTTCTAGTTAAAATTATGTTTGTGAACTAGAACTCCAAGGGTTAACATCCTTTTTCATCTCAATCATCTCCTGCAAGCAAGAGGAAGCAATGCCAAGTGTAATTGCATCGAGATCTAGCTCAGAATTCATCACTCGAAGGTGAAATTTCTCAAACTTTCCTCCTTCGATTCTCACTCATTTCTTAACCTTTTTGCTTGATTTTTGGTTGGCTAAAGTCCTACCAATATAGGCAATAATATTGAGTTGCTTTGAGGTTGAATCGAAGTAACTCAGTTATGGAACCTCAATTTTCAACTCTACGTATCTTCTTATAGAGTGAGAGTTGGAGAAATTGGAGGTCAGATTCGAGATCCTCATGATTTTCTCTTTAAAATAGTATATGATCCATTAATTTTGGTGATGCTTTGGTCCTGACCAGTTTAATGACATGGCGAGAAGATGATCCGAGTTATGGCTCCGGTGGTGCGCTGGTTCAATCCAGGCCATGTGATCTGGTTGCCACGTTATAATCTCAACCTTTGATCTTGATTATCATTTGTGCATACGTGTTGACTTTGGACCATGGTGGACATGATGCGTGTGACCATCAGATCTGCCACCTCAATTAATGAAGGAGATCTGATGGCCCTCATTTTTTGGATTTAATTAATTTTCTGATCTAATTTTAAAAATACCATTTTCTTATTAAATTCATTATAAATTCAATTTTAATCCAAAAAATATGGGACTTTCATCAAAGTTTTACAAATAATTTCCTCTTCCCATTTTTGAATTAAAATCATTTTTTAGATTGAGTTTGATATTTTTAGTGAATTTAATGATTTTTGACTTATTTTTAATTAATTTTAAATACTTATGACTTTTCAAAAATCCCCAAGAAATTAGTCTAAGGTCATTTGACCTTGTTTGACCTATGATAAATCCCTTGGCCATTTATTTGGTGATTTGAAGGGATTTGAGGTTTTCCCCTTTTAAAAATTCTTTTTCTTCATTTAAAAATTGAATTTAAGTTGTTGAATTGCTTTAAAGTTGTGTTGAGCTATTTGATTGACTTTGTGTTGACTCATCTTCTGTTTGGCCTTGATCTTGGTTGAACTGGACTTTAATTTTATCAATACTATTGGATTTAGGGAGTTGATGAAGTTTGAACTTCATCCTTTTGATACCCTATATATACATGACCTTGGCGTAAGACCCCAATTTTGACCCTAAGATCCCTCATGCAATTCCATCATAAGCATTAGCATTGGGATCATACCTTGGTATCCTCCTTACCCTTCCTTCATTGGGTTTGTTTTGGAAGAGATCACCAATCACTTTGTGATTATATCATACTTGTATTTTTTATCTTTTCACTAACCAAAATACCAAAAATATGTCTTTGTATCTATCTAACTCTTTTTGTAGGTATGAACATGATTTCCTTGATTCATTGATCACATCTAGGGTTTGAGACCCTCATGAACAAAAAACACCATCAAGAACCAACTCAAGAATGATTATGAGCATCATGTATGAGTACCAATTGCTTCTACATATTATATTGATCAAGTTTGCTTCAAGAGTTTGAGGGTGATTTGCCTTGGAAACCCTAATTTGACTGGGTATCTTGAGTAACTTCTCCAACAAGCTACCTCACCAATTGATCAAATTTCTCAAGGGACAAATCAAATTTCATCATCTTATGCATATATGATCTACCATGAACCAATAAAGTCAAGAGAATTGGAAATTAGCAAGTTGGTTGATGGTGGTTGGCCAGATGAGTTCATTTGATCAAAACTTGGTCTCCCTAGACCCTATCTCCTACAATTTTCACCATATGAAAATGATTACAAGATAAAAATTACTCTAAATGACATTCCAAACAACTTTCATGTTGAGACCCAGAGCTAGTTTTGCTTGGAAAATCATTTTCTATGTTGAAACATTATAGGTCATTTTGTCTAAACCCTAATTTGAAAGTCAACTTCCCAAGGCCATAACTTGCTCAATTTTTATGAGATGAAAGATTTCCAAGTTTCATAATCAAATTCAATGTATCTACTTAAACTTTTATGTTTGGAGTGGTAGCAAATTCAACTTATTTTCACATGTGATATGAGGCTACATTATAGGTCACTTTTGACCTATACCATTGATTAAATGATTTTGCCAAACTTCAAAAATGCATAACTCTATCATTTAAAATCCAAATGACATGAAATTGGTGACCATTTTGAAGGTCTTTGAGAGATCTACAACCTGTATGAAGACATTTTTATCATTTGAAGCTCATATAAAAAGTTAAGCAAGGTGGAATATTGAGACATGTGGTTTGAAGCTCAAATATCTCCAAGTTCCAAGCTCCAAATGAAAAAGTGTTCAACATAAAACTTGTTCCTCTTAATCTCACCTTTCCAAAGAGCTAAAATTCATGCATTTTGGATGAGAAATGCATAGGCTACACATGGCTTAAACAGACTGGTATCATGTGTCATGGATCAAACTTCAAGTATCAATGTTTAATTGCCTTGCATTCCAAGCTTGCTTCAACATATCTGAACTTCATTATGGACTCATGAGCAATCATTTGACGGGCCTATGCACGCCCATGCAACTGCTTACCTCACTTTGCCAATTTTGGAAACTTGAAAGGAGTGTGCAATTATCATTGGAATCCTCTATAAATTGAAGATCATTTTCTCATAATCAACACACACTGTGCAAGCTTTGATTCCCCACAGAAAACCCTTCACATTGAGAGGATAAACCTGAAAAATTCTGTTGAATTTGAGCTTGAGTCTCCACTGTTTTGGAATTCAATTCTCCAGGAGTCCATTGATTCTAAGCCATTCCATTCCACTTCTGCAAGCAATTAGAGTGAAGCAAAGCACGATTCAGATCAAGATCTAGCAAGCTCAGACCTCCTTTGAAGGTATTTTGCACAAAATTGGATCTCTTTGATTCTCCTTGTTTCTTGCTCAATTCTCTTGATTATTGTGTTGGCTGAAGTCCTACCAATGTAGGCAAGGTGTTTGAGTTGTTTTGATGATGAATCGAAGCAACTCAGATCATGAACCTCATTTTTCAATTCCACATATCTCTCAATATAGTTGGAATCGGAAGAAATGGAGGTGATATTCGTGCTCAGTGATGTTTTCTCTTTCAAATCATGTCCCTGTTTGAAATTTTGGTGATGGTTGATGATGACCAGTCCGACGAAGCTCGCCGGAGAAGACAACCGGAGCTCTGGCTCCGGTGATGAGTTGTCTCAAGTCTAGACCGTGTGATCCTTGCTCCAAGTTATAATCTCAGCCGCTCCCTTTGATTAACACATTTGCCACGCAGTTGACTAGTGCATTGGTGGAACGCGCGCTGTGGATCATCAGATCTGCCACCTCAATTAATGAGGGAGATCTGATGGTCCACGTATTTTTGCAATTTCTAATTTTCCTTTTAATTTCATTTTCTTCAATAATTCATATTAAATTCAATATTGATCCAAAAAATATGGGACTTTCACCAAAAATTTTCAAAAATTTTTCTCTTTCATATTCTGAATTAAAATTATTTTTTGGATCATTATTAATATTTTACATGAATTAATTGATTTTTCATTTGTTTTTAATTATTTAAAAATATTTTTAAGTGTCCAAAAATTATGATTTTTTTTATCCAAGGCCCTTTGACCTTGTTTGACCTATTATAAACCACATGGCCATTTATTTGGTGTTTTGATGTGATTTTAGGATTTGGACAAAACATATTTGAATTTAATGCATTATTTTAATACTTTTAGTTAGTGAGATTGTAAGTCTCCCCTCTTCCATGGTATTGTGTGGAAACTTGGCCTTCTTTCCTTCCTTTGGAAGATGTTTTGGTTCAAGGATCCATGCTTGTGGCAAGTGGGTTGAGTGTTCTCCAAAGAATGTCTTGACATCAAAAAGCAAAACAAAACTAACTATTAACTTACTAACCATTAACTTTTACTTTCAAGCTTTTACTTTTAATGCAATTTATTTTTATTTGTCATTGTACATATCATTATAATTGTTTATGTTTATGCAATTTTAACTTTGTCCACTTGGACCATATTGTGTGATATACTTTGTTGCTTTGTTTGTTTGATTGGTCTTTGACCATTAATGCACATAATAATAACAAAAACCCTAAAAGACAATTTGAGTGGACTATTGTTTTGATCTCCCCAATTGGACTTAGAATTTAGGAAACATTCCTTTGCTAATGGACTTGGCCAATGCCAATTTATTGAAAGACCAAGAACTTGCAAGTTTGAATTCATCTGATACATCATTCAAGATCTCTCCAGATGCATCTGCAACATTGATCCTTGTTAAGATGTTGTGTTGAACCTGTGACTTGTGGGATTCATCTGCTACATAGGCTATTCTAAAGAAGATCATTGAAGTGGATAAGTTTGAATGAGGCTATCTTTATTTGATGCCTTTGCTCTTCAAGATTGATATAATTGTGCATTTGTGTGTTGCTTGATTCTAAAAAGTCCAAAGGAATTCTGGGTTTCTATTGACATACTTTTCTATTGGATTGCTCCCATTTGATCAGATCTTTTCAACTTTAAACTTTTAAATTTCTTGTATCTAGGGTAGTCTCTTCATCTTCTCCCCATTTATTTAATTTCAAAACCTCTCCCTCCATTTTCAAAACCTTCTTTTTGTGAACTATTTTGTTCTAAACTTAGACCATTTTACAAAAAGGTAGAAACTTTGGCCTTATGCCATTGCATTTTCAAACTTACTTTCTTAAATCAAACTTGTAAATGAACTTAATTATACTTGACTTAATTTTTTCAAAAAAAGCCAAAAAGAACTAACTCATTCAAACCATTTTAGGCCTTTGTGCCTTTCAAACTTAATTTTTTTTAAAAACCAACATACTCACTTTGAAATTTTTAGCACGAACTATGAGGTTTTGATCCCTCATTTATATGTTGGTACGTAGGCACGAGACCGAAGGTCTTGTCAAACACAAAAATATAATTAATGAATTCTTTTCTCATCCCTCCACTCTATTTGTTTGTAAACATCACTTTATACAAAATATATATGCACACAAAAAGGGCTCCCTAGGAGTACCTAGGACACTTTGGGTGCTAACACCTTCCCTCTGTGTAACCAACCCCCTTACCTGTGATCTCTGACTTTTATTAGTTTTTATTTGAAAACTTCTTACTAATTGGGTTTTGTTCGCATTTTTTCCCTTTTCCCTTGGAAATAATAAAAGCGCGGTGGCGACTCTTGTTAATTGATCTTTAGCTTGTCAATAGCTTAATGATCATGAATTTCCCGCTACAGAAATTAAGTGGCGACTCTGCTGGGGAGTAGTCTCCAGTGGGTTTAGCCTACCTTTTGTTGAATATATTTGTATATATGTGATGTTTATATATATGTATGTGTGATATAATCTGCTTGTTGTGCTTGGTGATCTCTGAGTGGTGAGATAAGTTCTAACCCAAACTTGAGTGCAATTAAGATAGGATGGTATAGTCATGTTCGACTTGTGTGGAGTAGTCCTTAACAAGTTGGCTTGAGATCCATCCGCTCAGCGGAGACTCCTTTGGATTTGGGATTGTTACACAAGTATTTATGGTTAGGCATGACTATTTCTAATTGGGTCTGAGAAGCTGAGGACCTTAGAACACCTAACCCATCTTGGCCTATTTAGGACGTAGTGAGGAAACTATTCAAGTGTAGACTTGATAACAGTTGTTACGCAATACTACACTCAGACGAGTTTCTCCTGAGAATATTATGGGTCGATGAGTCAGTCATCTTAACCTGTAGTATCCGATAGATGGAATTAAGACTCTGGGAACTTTTTAGAACATGATCTACAGGTTTTATCCTTAGTTCACTCCTATGGGATGGTTCTTACCCAGACTCCATGCTCGTGACTTGTAACAAACCCTTGATTCTTGGTTGATCCAATCAAGTCTTGTCAATATCAATGGAACTTGGGTGTTGATAAGGTGTAAACCATAATCCACCAAAATGGATGATTGATCTTGACAAATGACTTGATTCATCCCTTGACCTTTGTTTGCCTTGTGTATGATCCCTTACTTGTGATTGTTGCATTCATGCATTTCATGCGCATCATAACATTCATCACACAAAATTTCAAAGAACTAAGGTATCATTTGCAATTATTTTCAGACCATGGATTGTGGACGAAGGAACACTAAGAAGTACAATTTCAGATGTCCCGACTTGAAAGAGTTAAGGAAGCTAGCATCTTTTGTATTAGATCCTTTGGACTTCAAACAACTTCATGGGAAACTTCTATCCATTTTATCTGCTGATGTAGTGGAAGGATTGTTGAGTGTATTGGTGCAGTTCTATGATCCTTTCTACCATTGTTTCACTTTCCCAGATTTTCAGCTTGTGCCTACCTTGGAGGAGTATTCTCATCTTTTGGGGATACCTGCTTCTAGTAGAGTACCCTTTAGTGGATTGAAGGAGATTCCCCGATCTAGTATTATTGTTGAAGCTCTTCACTTGAAGAAGTCTGATATAAAGGCTCATTGGGTGAAGAAAGGAGGGTTATTTGGATTGCCATCTGTTTTCCTCATCAAAGAAGCTACCACTTTTGCTCAAGCTGGTAGTGGATGCTTTTGAAGCTATCTTTGTGTTGCTCATTTATGGATTAGCTTTGTTCCCTAACATTGACGGTTTTGTTGATGTTAACGCCATTAGACTTTTCTTAATTGGGAATCCTGTGCCTACTCTGTTGGGTGATATGTATTTCTCTTTGCATCTAAGGAATTATAAAGGTGGTGGAATGATTGTCTGTTGCATTCCTCTTTTGTACAAGTGGTTTATTTCGCACTTGCCTCAGACGCCTGCTTTTGTGGAGAACAAACAATGTCTAAGGTGGTCTCAAAGACTTGTGTCTCTTACTAATGATGATATAGTTTGGTATGATCCTTCTTTGAGCAGTTTGGAGATTATTGATAGTTGTGGTGAATTCTCTAATGTGCCTCTCATTGGTACATAAGGAGGAATTAACTACAACCCTGCTTTGGGTCGCCGTCAACTTGGGTTCCCCTTGAGAGACAAACCTAATAACATGTTGTTAGAAGGTCTTTTCTATCAAGAGGGTAAAGATCCCCAACATTTGAAGCAGAAGATTGTGCATGCTTGGCATAATGTGCATAGGAAAGGAAGATCCGAGCTTGGTCCACGCAATTGTGTAGCTTTGGAAGCTTACATTCTTTGGGTGAAGAAGAGAGCTATGGAATTGAAGATGCGTTATCCTTGTGAAAGACCTATGTCTATGGTTGTGGCTGAGCCATTAACTCCCCCTAACCAAGATGTAGAGGAGTTGGAAGACGCGCTCGTCAAGATGAAACAAGAGAAAGATATGTGGGAAGAGCGTTTCCATGCTTTGAGCAAGAAGCATGAATAGTTGCTATTGGAGTCTAAGGACAAAGATGCACTGATTGAGCTACTTGAAGACCGAGTGATAAAGAGGCAGAGAGAGCCAGAGGTTTCATCTTCTAGCATGCCTCAACCTTCCGTTGCTTGGAAGAAGATTGTTGACCAGCTTGTCCTTGAGAAGGCTCAGATGAAGGCTTCTTTTGAGACCGAGATTCGTCGCATTCGAAGGAAGTATACGCCTTCAGCCAGATCTTCTGACACTGTTGTTAGGGATCCTTAGGATGACTAGTCTCCTTTTCTCTTGTATCTTTTATTTTGGTTTCTGAAATTGTACTCAGTGTGGTCCTTCCAACTTACATAAATGAAAAGAGATTTTTGGTCATATCAAAATTATTGCAATTTCCATTTCAATTTTTATATTTGCAAATGATATAGTAAGCTCCTTGGAAATAAAAAATAAAAATAATCAAGCATTGCATTTCATGCATCATTTGCATAAGCAGGTTTTTGCCAGGTGTCTGATAAGTGTTCTTCTGTGCTTTAGCCAAGCTAACTCACCAGTACAACACTCGAGCCAATCATTCAAAGATCATGGAACACCTTGAGCAAGAGAACCGAGACTTGAAAGAAGAGATTGCCTGACTGACTGCCATGATGAAGTCAGTTCTTGCTGCTCAGAGCCAAGCTTCTCCAACACCTGCAACTCCTCCTGCGAGGACAGTCATTTCTAAAGTGGTTACCTCTACTGTGCCTGCTTCCACCGCCCACTTCGCTATGAATCTGCCTGCTGGATTCCTTTGGGAATGCCTCCGAATTTTGTGCCAGAGGGTTTCGCTCCCACATTTGCTTCCATGCTGGTATCTAGCCCGGTCATGTCTGTGCCACCTCCCTTTGTGCACACTTTGCCGCGAGTAGAAGACACCATCTATCATTCCGAGCCATTTGAGGGCCCAGACGTCTATGAGAAGATGGATGAGATGAAAGATCAATTCCTTGAGCTGCGCAAGGAACTGAAAACGCTGAGAGGCAAAGATCTGTTTGGGAAGAGTTCTGCTAAATTGTGCTTAGTACCCAACGTGAAAATCCCAGTCAAATTCAAAGTGCCTGACTTTGAGAAGTATAAGGGAAACTCGTGTCCACTCAGTCATCTTGTGATGTATGCCCACAAGATGTCAACCCAGACAGATAATGATCAACTATTGATTCACTATTTCCAGGATAGCCTGACAGGTGTTACGCTCCGTTGGTATGTGGGGCTAGATAGTGCAAGCATTTGCACTTTCAATGATCTAGGAGAGGCTTTCGTGAAACAGTAAAAATACAACGTGGATATGGCGCCAGATAGGGACCAACTTAGGTCCATGTCTCAGAAAGATAAGGAGACATTTAAAGAGTATTCCCAACGTTGGAGGGAGTTGGCTGCCCATATCACTCCTTTGGAGGAGAAGGAGATGACGGAAATCTTTCTCAAAACCCTGAGTTCATTTTATTATGAACGTATGATCGCCAGTGCCCCTAGTGATTTTACCGAAATGGTAAACATGGGGATGAGACTTGAAGAAGGGGTCCGTGAAGGACGATTGACGAAAGAAGAGGCGTCAACTAGCAAGAAGTATGGGAGTAATTTTAGCAAGAGGAAGGAAAATGAAACAAATGTAGTAAACAGTGGGAGGCAGAGGAGGCCTCAAGCAAGAAGGAATTTACCACCCCGTCAACATCATCATCATCATCATCAAGTATCTTCTATTATTCCAGTGTTTTCAAATCAGTTAGCAATACCAATTCAACAACAACAACAACATCAGTATCAAAATCAACGTCAACAACAACAACCACAACAAAGAACAAACAGCTACAACAACAACAATTCCAGCAACAATCATCACCAACAACAGAACTTCGAGAGGAAGAAGGTATCTTTTGACCCTATTCCTATATCGTATGCCGAGCTGTACCCATCTTTAGTCCTCAAGAATTTGATTCAACCAAGGAATCCACCGCAGATACCAGAGCCACTTCCATGGTGGTATAAACCTGAACTTCGTTGTGCTTTTCACCAGGGTGCACCTAGGCACGATATTGAGAACTATTATCCGCTGAAATATGAGGTGCAAAAGCTTATGAAGAGTGGCATGGCGTCTTTTGAAGATCGCGCGCCTAATGTGAAAGCTAATCCCTTGCCCGCCCATGGGAATACCTCATTGAATATGGTGGACGGCTGTCCAGGTGAATATAAGGTTTTTGATGTGCGTTTCATTCGTGGATCCTTGGTGCAGATACACAAGGACATCTGTATGGTGAGTGAATGTGAACATGATCACGAAGGTTGTGATATTTGTAGTGTGAACCAAAGAGGGTGTGTTGTTGTGAAAAGGGACATCCAACGCCTAATGGATGAAGGCATAATCCAGATTTGTCAATCCCGTCATGAAGATGATGATGTTAATGTCATTGTTCCCGTTTTCAAGCAACCAGAGCGGTTGGTGATGCAATATGATAGCAGCAAGAACATCAAAAATAGATTAGTTTCGCCGTTGGTAATACGGTTGGCGGGCCCAGTCCCATATGCATCCAATAAAGTTGTACCGTATCAATACAATGCTATGATGATTGATAAAGGTCAAGAGGTCCCGTTGCCTACGACCAATTTAGTAGTAAGCATTGCAGATGTTACGAAGGTGAGTTGCAGTGGTCGAGTTTTTGGGCTAGTTGTCCCTGAGAGTAAGGAAGAATTGATTGTTGGTAAGAAGGAGGAGGTGCCTAGTGTAGATCCTGTGGGTTGTTCAAGAGATAAGTCTGGTGAATCCAACAATTTGAAAGCCAATAGTGATGATGATGAGGTACTCCGACTGATCAAGAGGAGTGAATTCAACGTGGTTGAGCAGTTGCTTTAGACTCCCTCAAAGATTTCTGTGCTGTCTCTGCTTTTAAACTCTGAAGCGCACAGAGAAGCACTCTAGAGAGTTCTCGAACAGGCATACGTGGAGCAAGATGTTACTGTGTCTTAGTTTGATCACATTATGGCTAACATCACTTCATGCAACAATTTGAGTTTTTGTGATGAAGAACTCCCTGAGGAGGGAAGAAATCACAATCTGGCTTTGCACATCTCGATGAATTGCAAAGAAGATGCTTTGTCAAACGTGCTAGTTGATACTGGGTCGTCACTCAATGTGCTTCCAAAGTTAACATTGTCAAAGTTATCTTATCAAGGAGCTCCCATGAGGTACAGTGGAGTAATTGTCAAAGCCTTTGATGGCTCGCGCAAGACTGTCATTGGGGAAGTGGACCTTCCAGTGAAGATAGGTCCGAGTGATTTTCAGATTACTTTCCAGGTAATGGATATTCACCCGGCCTATAGCTGTTTGTTGGGAAGGCCATGGATTCATGAAGCAGGGGCTGTTACTTCCACTCTGCACCAGAAGCTCAAATTTGTAAAGAATGGTAAGTTAGTGATTGTGGGAGGTGAGAAAGCACTGTTAGTCATCCATCTGTCATCTTTTTCATATGTAGAAGCTGAGGATGAGGTTGGAACACCGTTCCAAGCCTTACCTATTGCTAATGAGAAGAGAGTTGGGGCACCTATGTCCTCTCTGAAAGATGCGCAGAAGATTGTTGAAGAAGGTCTTGTTGATCAGTGGAGGTGCGTGGTAGAGGTCGCCGACAACAGAGGAAGAACTGGTTTGGGGTTCCAGAAGGGCTCGTCAACCGTTAGATCTGAAGAGATGCAACTCAGTTTCCGTAGCGGAGGGTTCATTCATGGGAATGAACAACACTTAGCTGTTGTGCTAGAGGACGATGAAGAGGAAGACTGCACCAACTTTGTGACGCATGGACAGACATGCAACAATTGGACTGCTGTTGATATTCCTGTTATTTTGCATTGATCTAAGTAATTTGCTTTTTATATTTTAAAATCCTTCTCCTATGCCTAAGGGAGAAGTGAACATTGTTGGGCATTTTAAATTGATCATCAATAAAATTAATTCTATTCATCCACATCTTTGATGTTTTGTTTTTACTTTTTGTTTATTTCTGAAAATTGTAATCACAAAAAACATAAATAAACAACATAATTGTCCATCTGCATAATATTTGGTCACAAATTCACTTCTCTAAAATCAAAATATCAAATCATTATGCAGGTTGGTTCCTAACCCCATTGAATACAATGATCCTTCTCCTTCTCAAAATTTTGAATTCCCTATGTTCGAGGCCGAGGAGGAAAGTGATGTAGAAGTGAGTGATGAATTGTCTCGTATTCTTGAGCAAGATGAGAAGATTATTCAGCTGTTTGAAGAGCAGATTGAGCTAGTCAACTTGGGCTCCGAGGATGATGTGAAGGAAGTCAAGATTGGGTCTCGACTGTGTCCAGATGCTAAGAAGGGGTTGATTGATCTTCTTCGAGAGTATTCAGATGTGTTTGCTTGGTCCTATCAAGATATGCATGGGTTGGATTATGACATTATGGAGCATAGATTGCCGTTGAAGCCAGAATGTCCTCCAGTCAAGCAAAAGTTGAGAAGAACGCATCCTGATATGGCTGTGAAGATCAAAGAGGAAGTCCATAAGCAAATTGATGTCGGTTTCCTTGTAACTGCTGAGTATCTGCAATGGGTGGCCAACATTGTGCCAGTGCCAAAGAAAGACGGAAAAATCCGCATGTGTGTTGATTATAGAGATTTGAATAAAGCCAGTCCGAAAGATGATTTCCCTCTGCCACACATTGATATGTTGGTAGACAATACTGCTAAATTCAAAGTCTTTTCGTTTATGGATGGATTTTCTGGATATAATCAGATTAAGATGGCACCCGAGGATATGGAGAAGACCACATTCATTACACCCTGGGGAACATTCTGTTATAGAGTGATGCCTTTCGGTTTAAAGAATGCTGGTGCAACTTACCAGAGAGCAATGACTACTCTTTTTCATAATATGATGCATAAAGAGATAGAAGTATATGTCGATGACATGATTGCTAAATAAGTTGATGAAGAGGAACATGTTGAGCATTTGTTGAAGCTATTCCAGCGTTTGAGGAAGTATAAACTCCGCTTGAATCCCAATAAATGTACTTTTGGTGTTCGTTCTGGTAAGTTGTTGGGCTTTATTGTTAGCGAGATAGGTATTGAGGTTGATCCTGCCAAGGTCAAAGCAATACAAGCGATGCCTGCACCAAAAACTAAAAAGCAAGTCAGAGGTTTTCTCGTCCGCTTGAATTATATTTCCATATTCATTTCCCACATAACTGCCACATGTGCTCCTATATTCAAGCTTCTTTGGAAATATCAGTCTTGTGATTGGACCGAAGATTGTCAGAAAGCTTTTGATAGTATCAAGGAATATTTGCTGGAACCTCCGATTTTGTCTCCACCTGTTGAAGGAAGACCGTTAATCATGTATTTGACTGTGCTCGAAGGTAGTATGGGTTGTGTTCTTGGTTAGCAAGATGAGACTGGGAAGAAAGGATTTGCAATTTACTACCTCAGTAAGAAATTCACCGACTGTGAGACTCGGTATTCTAAGCTTGAGAAAAATTGTTACGCATTGGCTTGGGCTGCTAAGCGTCTGCGTCAGTATATGTTGAATCATACCACTTGGTTGATATCCAAAATGGATCCAATCAAGTACATATTTGAGAAGCATGCTTTAACTGGGAGGATCGCCCGTTGGCAGATGTTGTTATTAGAGTATGATATCGAATACCGATCTCAAAAAGCAATCAAAGGTAGTATCTTGGCTGACCATTTGGCTCACCAACCAATTGAAGATTATCAGTCAGTGCAGTCTGATTTTCATGAAGAGATTTTGTACTCGAAAATGAAAGATTGTGATGAACCATTGCTAGAAGAAGGGCCAGAACCTGGTTCCCGTTGGGGCATGGTATTTGATGGAGCTGTTAATCAATATGGAAATGGCATTGGGGAAATAATTATTACTCCTCAAGGCACGCATCTACCGTTTACATCTAGATTGACTTTCAAGTGTACAACAACATGGAAGAATATGAAGCTTGCATTATGGGGATTGAAGAGGCCATGAATCTCAGAATCAAATATTTGGATGTCTTCGGTGATTCAGCTTTGGTAGTGAATCAAATCAAAGGAGAATGGGAGACAAATCAGCCCGGTTTAATACAATATAGAGATTATGCGAGGAGGATTTCAACTTTCTTTACAAAGGTAGAGTTTCATCATATCCCTCGAGATGAAAACCGGATGGCAGACACTCTTGCAATGTTGGCATCAATGATTGTAGTGAAGTATTGGAATGAAGTTCCCAATTTATCTGTGATGCGTCTTGATAGGCCAACTCATGTGTTTGCTGTTGAAGAGATGAAAGACGAGAAGCCGTGGTATTACGACATCAAGTGTTTCCTCCAAAGTCAGATTTACCCACCCGGGGCATCTTTGAAAGATAAGAAGACTTTGAGAAGATTAGTCGGTAATTTCTACTTGAATGGTGATGTACTATACAAGAGAAACTTCGATATGTTCCTTGAAATATATATTTGCAAATAGGACTTCATATGTTCCTTGAAATTAAAAATAATAAAAAACATTGCATTTCATGCATCATCTGCATAACAGGTTTTCTTCCGCTATATGTCTTATCAGTTCCTCTTTTGTGCATCAGCCAAGCTGACTCACTGCTATAACACTCGTGCTAGTGAACCGAAGAGAATGGAGCATCTAGAGCAAGAGAATAGAGAGATCAAGGATAAGATCTCCAGACTTACGATGCTAATGGAATATGTGATTGTTGCTCAGAATCAGCCGTTACCGTCTCCTGCAACTCCTCCTCCTCAGAGGACTGTCATTTAGGAGATTATTTCATCAACTATTCCTGTTGCTGCTGCCAGCCAACCAATTCCTGCTGGAGGATTCCCTTGGGGAATGCCACCAAATTTTGTGCCAGAAGGGTATGCACCCACATTTGTTTCTCTGTCGGCATCTAGCCCGGTCATGTCAGTGCCTCCTCCTATCGTTCATACTCTGCCTCGTGTTGAGGAGACCATTTACCACTTTGAGCCGTCTGAAGGTCCAGATGTTTATGAGAAGATGGATGAGATGAAGGATCAATTCCTTGAGTTACGCAAAGATTTGAAGACTCTGAGAGGGAAATACTTGTTTGGAAAGAGTGTTGCTGAACTTTGTTTGGCTCCCAACGTTAAGATCCCGGTGAAATTCAAGGTCCCAGACTTTGAAAAGTACAAAGAAAATACTTGCCCGCTAAGCCATCTTGTTATGTATGCCAGGAAAATGTCTACTCAAACTGATAATGATTAGCTATTGATTCACTATTTCCAAGACAGTTTAACTGGAGCCGCCCTGAGATGGTATATGGGCCTGAGCAGTGCAACTGTTTGTACTTTCAATGACTTGGGCGAGACCTTTGTCAAGCAGTATTAGTACAACATGGATATGGTGCCTGATAGAGACCATTTGAGGTCGATGTCTCAGAAGGATAAGGATATATTTAGATAATATGCCCAGAGATGGAGAGAATTGGTTGTTCATATATGTCCACCTCTTGAAGAGAAGGAGATGACTAAGATCTTCTTGAAAACGCTAAGTTCGTTTTATTACGAACTTATGATTACAAGTTCCCCCAATGATTTTACCGAAATGTTAAACATTGCGATGAGGCTAGAAGAAGGAGTTTGTGAAGGACGGTTGTCTAAAGAAGAGGCGTCAGTTAGCAAGAAGTATGGTGAGAGTTTCTCTAAGAGGAAGGAGGGATAAGCTAATTCAGTGTCAGTGGGGAGGCAGAGGAGGCCTCATGTCAGGAAAGGTTCTTAACCTCGTCAACATCAGCACCAAGTTTCTTCAGTAATTCCAGTTTTTTCCAACAATTCCAACAATCAATCAGTTCCAATTCAACAACAACAACATCAACAACAACCACAACAAAGAACCAACAAAAACAATAACAATCATCATCAACAAAATTTTGAGAGGAAGAAGGTATCCTTTGACCCTATTCCTATGACTTATGCAGAGTTGTACCCGTCTTTGGTACTCAAGAATCTAATCCATCTGAGAAACCCTTCGCAAATTCCTGAGCCACTACCATGGTGGTTCAAGCCTGACCTTCGTCGTGCTTTTCACTAGGGATCCCCTAGTCATGATATAGAAAACTGCTATCTGTTGAAGTACAAAGTTCAAAAGCTTGTGAAGAGTGGTATGGTGTCCTTTGAGGACAGAGCGCATAATGTGAAAGTCAATATGTTGCCTGCTCATAGTAACACTTCTGTCAATATGGTGGACGACTGTCCAGGGAATTTTAGAGTTTTTGACGTGAGGCATGTTCAGAGGTCTGTGGTGGAAATACATAGAACTTTGTGTTTGATTAGTGATTATGAACATGACCATGATGGTTGTGTCATTTGTAGTGTGAACCCTCGCAAGTGTATGATCGTCAAGAGAGATATCCAGAAGTTGATGGATGAGAATGTAATCCAGATTCAACAGTCGAGGGATATGGGAGATGATGTGAATGTCATTGTACCGATCTTCAAGACCCCTGAATGGGTAGTCATTCAGTTTGATAGCAACAACAACAATAATGGCAATAAATCGGTATCGCCGTTGGTTATACGTTTAACGGGCCCTATCCCCTATGCATCCGATAAAGCTGTACCATATCAGTATAACGCCACTATGATAAAGAATGGTTAAAAGGTTCCTTTACCAATTGCAGACTCAATGGTAAATATTGCATATATAGCAAAGGTGACCCATAGTGGTCATATGTTCAGTCTGGTGTTTCCGAAGGTTGTAGAAGATGTGTCAGTAAGTAAGAAGGAAGAGATTCCTGTAGCAAATCCGGTTAGTACTCCAATGTGCCAGTCTGGTGAATCCAACAAATTGAAGACTAACGATGATGGTGAGGTGTTAAGATTAATCAAAAGAAGTGAACTCAATGTTGTGGAACAGATGCTCCAGACACCGTCAAAGATCTCGGTGATATCATTGTTGATGAATTCTGAAGTGCACAGAGAAGCATTGCAGAAAGTGTTGGAACAAACCTATGTTGAACATGACGTTAATGTGGATTAGTTTGACCACATAGTTACCAATATCACTTCTTATAATAATCTTAGCTTTTGCAATGAAGAGCTTCATGAGGAAGGAAAGAATCACAATTTGGAATTACATATTTCGATGAACTGCAAGGAGGACGCTTTGTACAATGTGTTTGTTTACACTGGATCATCATTAAATGTTTTTCCAAAATCAACTCTGTCAAGACTCTCCTACTAAGGCGCCCCGATGAGGTACAATTGTGTAGTTGTTAAAGCGTTTGACGGTTCTCGTAAAACTGTCATTAGAGAAGTGAACCTTCCAATAAAGATAGGTCTGAGTGATTTCCAAATTACTTTCCAGGTAATGGATATCCACCCGGCCTATAGATGCTTGTTGGGAAGGCCATGGATTCATGAAGTTGGAGTTGTGACGTCTACTCTACACCAGAAGCTAAAATTTGTGAAGAAAGACAAGCTTGTCATTGTTGGTGGAGAGAAGGCATTATTGGTGAGCCATTTGTCATCTTTCACATATGTTGATGCTGAGGAGGAAATTGGAACTCCGTTCTAAGATTTATCCATTGCTAATGAGTTGAAGAAAGCTGGGGCACCCATGTCTTCTTTAAAAGATGCACAAAAGGCTTTCAGGCTGATAGTATCAATAAGTGGGGCCGTGTTGTGGAGGTCGCTGAGAACAAGAACAGGGCAGGGCTAGGATTTTAACGAGGACCATTCAACGCCAATGTCAAAGTTATGCAACCAATATTCCGCAGTTGAGGGTTCATTCATGAGAATGATCAACACTCAACTTCCATTATTAAGGACATTGGTGATGAAGACGAAGCTTGCGCCAATTTTGTGACGCATGGCCAGACTTGCAATAATTGGGTTACTATTGATGTTCCTATTGTTATTCACCATTCTAAGTATTTTGGTTTCATTTATTTTCAGAAAAATCCTTCTCCTATGCCTAAGGGAGAAGCGAACATTGTTGGGCATTTACTTTATTATCATCAATGAAATACAGTTTTATTCATCCACATCTATGATGTCTTATTTTTACTTTTTGCTTTTTCTGAAAATGGTAATCACAGAAAAACATAAGTAAATAATAATCTTCCATCTACATAATATTTCTTCGCACTTCACTCCTCTAAAATCAAAATATCAAATCATTATGCAGGTTGGTTCTCAAACCCATTGAATATAATGATCCTACATCCTCTCCAAACTTTGATTTCCCTGTGTTTAAAGCTGAGGAAGAGAATGATGATGAAGAAGTATTTGATGAGTTATCCCGTTTTCTTGAGCACGAGGAAAAAGTCATTCAGCTATTTGAGAAGCAGATTGAATTGGTCAACTTGGGTTCTGAGGATGATGTGAAGGAAGTCAATATTGGGTCTCAACTGTGCCCAAAAGCTAAGAAGGGATTGATTGATCTTCTTCGAGATTATTCTGATGTGTTTTCTTGGTCCTATCAAGATATGCATAGTTTGGATTCTGAGATTGTGGAGCATAGATTGCCGTTGAAACCAGAATTCTCGTCGGTCAAGCAGAAGTTGCGAAGAACTCATCCTGATATGGTAGTAAAGATTAAAGAGGGAGTGCATAAACAAATTGGTGTTGGTTTTCTTGTTACCTCTGAATATCCGCAATGGATGGCCAATATTGTGCTTGTTTCGAAGAAAGATGGAAAATTATGTATGTGTGTTGATTACAGAGATTTGATCAAAGCTAGTCTGAAAGATAATTTTCCTCTGCCACACATTGATATGTTGGTAGAGAATACAACAAAATTCAAAGTCTTTTCATTTATGGATGGATTTTCCGATTATAATAAAATCAAGATGACACCTGAAGATATGGAGAAGACCACACTCATTACACTCTTGGGAACATTATATTATATAGTGATGCCTTTCGATTTAAAGAATGTTGGTGCAACATACCAGAGAGCCATGACCACTCTTTTTCAAGATATGATGCATAAAGAGATTGTGGTTTATATTGATGATATGATTTCTAAATTAATTGATAAAGAAAAACATGTTGAGCATTTATTGAAGTTGTTCCAGCGTTTGAGGAAATATAAACTCCGCTTGAATCCCAATAAGTGTACTTTTGGTGTTCGCTCTGGTAAGTTGTTGGGTTTCATTGTCGGTGAGAATGGTATTGAAGTTGATCCTGCCAAGGTCAAAGCAATACAAGAGATGCCTGCACCCAAAACTGAGAAGCAAGTCAGAGGTTTTCTCGGCCGCTTGAACTATATCTTATGATTTATATCGCATATGACTACCACATGTGCACCTATTTTCAAGCTTCTTCAGAAATATGAGTCTTGTGATTGGACCGAAGATTGCCAGAAAGCTTTTGATAGCATCAAAGAATATCTTCTTGAGCCTCTGATTCTGTCTCCGCCTGTTGAAGGGAGACCGTTGATCATGTACTTAACTGTTCTTGAAGAGAGTATGGGTTGTGTTCTTGGTCAACAAGATGAATCTGGAAAGAAAGAATATGCAATTTACTACCTCAGTAAGAAGTTCACCGACTGTGAGACTCGGTATTCTATGCTTGAGAAGACATGCTACGCATTCGCTTGGGCTGCTAAGCGTCTGCGTTAGTATATGTTAAATCATACTACTTGGTTGATATCCAAAATGGATCTAATTAAGTATATTTTTTAGAAGCCTGCTTTAACTGGGAGGATTACCCGTTGGCATATGTTGTTATCTGAGTATGATATTGAATACCGATCTCAAAAGGCTATTAAAGGTAGTGTCTTGGATGATCATTTGGCTCACTAACCAATTGAAGATTATCAGTCAGTACATTATGATTTTCCTGACGAAGAGATTTTGTACTTGAAGATGAAAGATTCTGATGAACCATTGCTTGAAGAAGGGCCAGAGCCTGGTTCCCGTTGGGGGATGGTATTTGATGGAGTTGTCAATTCATATGGTAATGGCATTGGGGCAGTGATTATTACTCCTCAAGGCACGCATTTTCTACTTACAACTAGATTGACCTTCAAGTGTACAAATAATACGGATGAGTATGAAGCTTGCATTATGGGACTTGAAGAAGCCATCGATCTCAGAATCAAATATCTTGACGTCTATGGAGATTCATCTTTGGTTGTGAATCAGATCAAAGGTGAATGGGAGATAAATCAACCCAGTTTGATACCATATACAGACTACGCAAGGAGGATTTCAACTTTCTTTACAAAGGTTGAGTTTCATGATATCCCTCGAGATGAAAACTAGATGGCAGATGCTCTTGCAACATTGGCTTCAATGGTTATGGTGAGTTTTTGGAATGAAGTTCCTGATTTAACTGTGATGTGTCTTGATAGGTGTAGAGGTAAATTCATGACCATCAAGCTATGGATAAGCTAGAGATCAAATAACAAAAGTCGCCACCGCGCTTTTATAGTTTCCAAGGGAAAAGGGAAAAAGTACGAATAAAACCCAAAGGTAATAAGTTTTCAAATCAAAACTAATAAAATGTCAGAGATTACAGGTAAGGGGGTTGGTTACACAGAGGAAAAGTGTTAGCATCCAAAGTGTCTTAGGTACTCCTAGGGAGCCCTCTTTGTGTGTATATGTATTTGGTACAAAATGATGTTTACAAACTAATAGAATAGGGGGATGAGAAAAGAATTCATTAATTATATTTTTGTGTTTGACAAACCCTTTCGGACTTGTGCCTACTTACCAACATAAAAATGAGAGATCAAAACCTCGTAGTTCGTGATACAAATTTCAAAGTGGATGCATTGCTTTTAACAAAAATTAAGTTTGAAAGGTACAAGGGGCCTAAAAATGGTTTGAATGAGTTAGTTCTTTTTGGCATTTCTGAAATTTTAAGTCAAGTATAGTTAAGTTTATTTACAAATTTGATTTAAGAAAAGAAGTTTGAAAATGCAATGGCATAAGGCCAAAGTTTCTATCTTTTTGCAAAGTGGTCAAAGTTTAGAACAAAATAAGTTTAATCAAAGAAGATTTTGAAAAGGGAGGGAGAGATTTTGAAATTAAAGAAATGGGGAGAAGATGAAGGGACTAATCCTTTGCATAAAATTAAAAGTTAAGAGTTGAAAAGATCTGACAAAATGGGTAGTAATCCAATAGACAAAAATGTCAATAGAAACCCAGAATTCCCTTGGACATTTAGAATCAAGCAACACACAAATGCACAACTATATTATCTTGAAGAGAAAAGGCATCAAATAAAGATAGCCACGTCCAAGCTTTAATCACTCCATGATCTTCTCCAAATCATCCCATGTAACAGATGAATTCCACAAGTCGCAGGTTCAGAATAACAGCTACACAATGATCATGTTGCAGATGAACTCAAAGGGATCTTGAATGATGTATCAGATGAAGTTTCAAATTGCAAGCACTTGGTTTCTCAATAATTTGGCATTGACCAAGTCCTTTAGCATAGGAATGTTGCCTAAGTTCTAAGTTCATTTGTCCAAGATCAAGCCAACAGTCCACACAATTTTTTTTAGGGTTTTTGTTGTTATTATGTACATTAATGGTCAAAGACCACACAAACAAGCAAAGTATATACAAACAAGATATATCACACAATATGGTCCTAGTGGACAAAGTGAAAATTGCATTAACATAAACAATTAAAATGATATGAACAATGGCAAATGAATAAAGGCTAGAATTAAATGACATTAAAGTAAATAGCTTGAAGTTAAAAGTTAGTTGTTAATGAGTTAGAAGTTAGTATTGTTTTTCTTTTGCTTTTCATTTTAATACATTCTTTGGAGAACACTCAACCCACTTATCACAAGCATGGATCCTTGAGCCAAGACATCTTCCAAAGGAAGGTAAAAAGGCCAAGTTTCCACACAATACCATGAAAGAGGGGAGACTTACAATCTCACTAACTAGAATGCTATGCCTTTTGTGTCACAAATTTAGCGCTATGTTAAGCAATCGTAATTGGACTTATGTAGAAGTCACAACTATTTGAGATCGGGCAATAGAATTTTGGTGTTAATGCATGTTCGAGACATAATATAATGGACTATGCTCATGAAACATACCACACACAAAAAGAGATATGCAAAAGAGGTTGCCTAATCTCATCCATACTCATGTTAATTTTTCAATCAACTAGCTTTAGGACTTTAAGATATCATAGACCAAATGAGATGAATGCATAAATAAGGGGAATGAGATGAAGAGGGAGGGGAATGGATCAAAACTCAAATTGGTCAAAGGAGGACTTTTACCAAATTAATATCATCCATTCATTTTGGGAGATGGAATGTACATTCCATCAATTCCCTAAATCCAATGATATTAACTTGACAAAATCAAATCAACCTTGACCAAGGCCCAACAATAAGAGTCAAACACAAACAAGTCATCACAATTGGTCAACAAAATTATTTGGCATTTATTCAAATTAAAAATACTAAAATAAGGCATTTAAATTAAATATGGTTTGTCAAATTCCTAAAACCTCATCAAAACACCAAATAAATGACCATGAGATTTATCATAGGTCAAACAAGGTCAAAGGATCTTGGAGAAAAATTTTCATAATTTTTAAAGACTTAAAAGTATTTTTAAACAATTAAAAACAAATGCAAAAACAATTAAATCATGAAAAATATTAATAATGATCCAAAAAATAATTTTAATTCAGAATATGAAAGAGGAAGTTATTTGATTTTTTTTGGTGAAACTCTCATATTTTTTGGATCAATATTAAAATTAATATGAATTAATGAAAATAAAACAATTAAAATGAAATTCAAATAATCAGAAAAAACATGGACCACTTGATCTCCCTCATTAATTGAGGTGGCAGATCAAGCGACCATCAACGCGCTTTCCACCATAGTCACGAGTCAATGCGTAACATAAATGGTAATTACAAGCAACGCGTGAGATTAAAACATTTCAAATGAGATCAATGGATCAGAACCTATCCAGCACACCACCGGCACTGGACCTCCGGTCACCTTCTCAGGCGAGGTCCACCGCATTGGTTCATTCATCACCATCAAGAAAATGAAAAAGGAGGACATGATCTGAAAGAAAAAATGGCGTAGAGCACGAATCTGACCTCAATTTTAACTAACTCAACATATATAGAAAGATATGAGGAGTTGAATTTTGAGGTGTCTCAACTGAGTTGCTTCGATTTGACCTCTAAGCAACTCAATCTTCTTGCCTACATTGGTAGGACTTTAGACAACCAAATATCCAAGAGAATTGAGTGGAATTGAGAGAGAATCAAAGAGATGAAATTTTCTGGAAAATACCTTCAATGCAGGTCTGGATTCACTTGTTCTTGCTTTTGCTCGTGCTTGATCTTGCTCAGGATGCTTGCAGGAGTAGATTAGAATGCACAAAAGGTCTTGGATCCCTGGAGTTTTGAATCTCAAAACAATGAGATTCCAACTCAATTTCCAAAGGAAATTCTCAGGATTATCCTCTCAAATGGAAGGGTTTGGTGTTTGGGATCAAAGCTGGCGCGAAGGAGTCCTCAATTCTGAGCATATGGTGCTCTATTTATAGCTGAATCACATGACATTTGCACCCTACAATGAGTTTCCAAAATTGGCAATGAGTGATGCATGTGTGCATGTACGTGTACAAGCCAATGAGATCATTCCATTTGGTCCATAATTGAATGTGAACAAGTCTGAAATCAAATTGGAGTGCTAGGAAATTGTACATGGAAGCTTGAAGTTTGATCTTTGCCAAATGATGATGCAATGTTCAAGCCATGCGCAGCCCTAGCAAATCTTGTCCAAAATGGGTGAAATTGGACTTTTTTGGAAAGGTTAGGTCAAGAGGAACAACTTTCACGTTCAACACTTTTTCATTTGGAGCTTGGAACATGGAGAATTTTGAGGTGGAAGTTTGGAAATTTCAACATGTTGAAATTTTTTCTAAGTGTCAAGCTATATATCTCAATATTCCACCTTGCTTAACTTTTTATGTGAGCTTCAAATGAGAAAAGTGTCTTCATCAAAGTTGTAGCTCTTTCAAATAATTTAAAAAAAGTCACCAATTTCATGTCATTTGGATTTGGAATGATAGAGTTATGCATTTTTTAAGTTTGGAAAAATCACTTGTTCAATGGCATAGGTCACAAATGACTTATAATGTAACCTCATATCACATGCTCATAAAAGTTGAATTAGTTCTCACTCCAAACATCAAAGTTGAAGTATACATCTTGAATTTTATTGTGAAACTTGGAAATCTTTCATCTCATAAAAATTGAGCAAGGTATGGCCTTGGGAAGTTGACTTTCAAATTAGGGTTTAGACAAAATGACCTATAATGTTTCAACATAGAAAATGATTTTCCAAGCAAACCTAGATCTAGGTATCAACATGAAAGGTGTTTGGAATGTCACTTAGAGTAATGTTTCTCTTATAATCATTTTCATATGGTGAAAATTGTAGGAGATAGGGTCTAGGGAGACCAAGTTTTGATAAGATGAATTCATCTGGCCAACCACCAACGACCAACTTGCTAACCTTCAATTCTTTTGACTTTCTTGGCTCATGGTAGATCATATATGCATAAGATGATGAATTTTGAAGTTTCCCTTGAGAAATTTGATCAATTGATGAGATATCTTGTTGGAGAAGTTACTCAAGATACCCAGTCAAACTAGGGTTTCCAAGGCAAATTACCCTCAAACTCTTGAAGAAAACTTGATCAATATAACATGTAGGAATCAATGGAACTCATATATGATGCTCATAAGAATTCTTGGATCAATTCATGGTTGTCCTCTTTGTCATGAGGGTCTCAAACCCTAGATATGAACTTGATGAATCAATGGTGATCATGCCCTACCTACAAAAGAGTTAGGCAAATGCAAAGACATACTTTTGGTATTTTGGTTAGTAAAAATGATAATATACAAGTATGATACAATCACATGGAGCTTGGTGAGATCTCCCAAAACAAACCCAATGAAAGAGGGGTAAGGAGGATGCCAAGGTATGACCCCAATGCTAATGCATATGATGAAATTGCATGAGGAATATTAGGGTCAAATTTGGGGTCTTACAATAGGCCAACTCATGAATTTGCTATTGAAGAAGTCAAAGATGAAAAGCCATGGTATTCTGATATCCAATGTTTCCTCCAAAGTCAGATCTACCCGCCTGGGGCATCTTTAAAAGATAAGAAGATTTTGAGAAGATTAGCTGGCAACTTCTACCTGAACGATGATGTGCTTTACAAGAGAAATTTTTATATGGTTCTGCTCAGATGCGTGGATAGACAAGAAGCAGACCTATTGATGACTGAGGTTCATGAAGGTTCCTTTGGTACTCATTCCAATGGATATGCTATGGCAAAGAAGATGTTGAGAGCATGTTACTATTGTCTGACAATGGAATCTGAATGTTGCAAGTTTGTGAAGAAATGCCACAAGTGTCAAATTTATGCAGATAAGATTCATGTTCCTCCGACACTGTTGAATGTTCTTTCCTTTCCATGGCCCTTCTCCATGTGGGGAATTGATATGATTGGCATGATTGAGCCCAAAGCTTCAGACAGACATCGTTTCATTCTGGTGGCTATAGATTACTTCAAAAGTGGGTTGAAGCGGCATCATATGCAAATGTAACCAAGTAGGCAGTGGTCCGATTTATCAAGAATCAGATTATATTCCGTTATGGTGTGCCAAGCAAGATCATTACTGGTAATGGATTGAACTTGAATAATAATATGGTGGAAGCTCTTTGCAAAAACTTCAAGATTGCACATCATAATTCTTCTCCCTACAGACCCAAGATGAATGGGGCTGTTGAAGTTGCGAATAAGAACATCAAGAAGATCATTCAGAAGATGGTTGTAGCATATAAAGATTGGCATGAAAGACTCCCATTTGCTTTGCATGGGTACCGTACATCCATCCGTACCTCAACAGGGGCAACCCCTTTCTCTCTTGTTTATGGCATGGAAGTTGTGCTCACCGTGGAGGTTGAGATCCCATCATTGCATGTTGTAATGGAAGCCAAGTTGACTGAAGCTTAATGGTGCCAGGCTAGATATGACCAGCTGAATTTTATTGAAGAGAAGAGATTGACTGCCATGTGTCATGGTCAATTATATTAGCAAAGAATGAAGGAGGCATTTGATAATAAGGTCAAGCCTCGTATGTTTAGAGAAGGTGACCTCGTGCTCAAAAAGATTTTATCTTTCAAACCTGATGCTAGGGGAAAATGGAATCCTAATTATAAAGGCCCATATGTTGTGAAGAGAGCCTTTTCAGGCGACACTTTGGTCCTGATTCATCATTCTCAACCAAAGATAAAAGAAGAATGAATTTCGAAGTTGATAGGGAGAGTAGTGATCATTGTATTCAATATAGCCCTTTTACATGTAAATTACCATTTCTCACACTTTGTAAAGATCCATGGAGTCCCGCCATTTGCAGACTACCATTCTATTAAATAAAGTTGAGCTTTTATCCAATTATTTTTATTCTCATTTACTTATATTAAATAAAATTGAATTTTTATGATAGTAATTTTGAGATAAATTAATGAATAATTATTTTTCTTAAAATAATAAAAAGCATTCGCTTTATTAACAATCGATTTCAGCAAGGAATGTCAACAACAATCTGAGAACAGTTAAGTCTTGAAGTGTGAAGCATTGTTGGTCTTCCCCAAGCAGTTAGTTTTGTAACTATTTTCCTTACCAACAATTCGTCATTCATCCCCAGTTGAACTGATGATTGGTCCCCTTTGCAAATGCATATTCCCCAACTTAGATGTTCATGTTGTGTGTTCCCCAGTTTATGATTTAATGATTATACCCTGGGTAGTCCGGAACCTTTATTTAGTTTCCAGATCCCCATTCTCATTTGATTGTGTTGCATAACCTCGACAACTTCTCCTTTGTGTGAATCAGGTCGGTTATCTTTGCCTTGGAATTGGTTTATTTCGTAATTTCCAAGAAGAATTTGATGATTATTAAGGAGTGTGACGGTCTTTCGGTTATTACAACAAGTCAAAGCACCCCAACAATTACTCGATTCCTCATTCAAAGTTTTATCTCTTGTATTCCTCGGCGGAGTTCATTTTCAGATAGAAGTTCCCTCTTTCCCAGTAGTGTTTGATTCTGAGCAGTATTTAATTCTGTCCCATGCAAGGTTGTTTCCCATTTGACATAGTGTTGGCTTCAAGTTCCCCGCAGTGTTGATTTGTTTGGATCCTTAGTAGATCCTTCCCTATCCTCGACATGATTGGTTGATCATTCTTCAGCAGTGTTCTCTTCTCCCCGTGAAGTTTGCCTTAATTGAGTGGAAGCATGTTCTCCATGACTTTCCCCATCCAGAGTTGATTTATTCAGAGTTAGACGATTTATTTTCATCTCTAGCATGTTCTCCGGTTGGTGTTTCAATCTTGTTAAGATTAGCCGAGGGTTGTAGTGGTGACTCAAATCCTTGATATTTGTATCCTTTGTGCTATTTTTGTCAGCATAATCATAATCATATACATGCATATTCATGTATAAACATAACATCATATATTTTATTGTGTATTTCATCACATTGATTTTTCTTCTGATCCCCTGCTATGGTGATATTAGTTTCCCATGCAGATTTGGCGTGTCTGTCCTCCTTCAATTGTAGAGTGTTAGCCTCTTCAGCAGAAAGAGTTTATCCTTTCTTATTCCCCACTAAGATACTTCCTCGTGGACAATTATTATTTCAGCTTCCTCCCTAACTTATTATCTGGATGGAACCACTCCCATTGAGTTATATCCTCATTGGGATGAGTCTTTGATTGACCGTTTCTTTCTAGTTCTTACCTAGATCGATCTTTTGGTCTCCAAGAGTCTATTACCCAGTAACCGGTAATATTCATCTTGATGTTGAGTGCGTTACTTTTTCCCAATACCAAGTAAAGTGTGATCTACTTTCTTTATTTTCCCCAGCGAATTCGTTTTCACGTTTCCCCGGTAAGTCTATCCTTGATATGTTCATCTTAACCATTGATGAATATTCTTCCTTTTTGGTTTCCTACCCGGTAAAAAGGTAGTTGTAATCCCTATTTTTTTCCCCAGAGAGTTAATCCTTGATATGTTCACTTTAACTAGTGATGAATTTTCTCCTATTTGCGGTCTTCTACCCAGTAAATGGTAGATATAAATCCTATTTTTCCCTTCAGAGTTAATCCTTGACATGTTCACTCTAACCAGTGACAAATTCCCTCTGTTTTTGTGGTCTTCTGCCCAGTAACCGGTGGTTGTAAATCCCATTTCCTCTACTGAGTCTATCCTTGATATGTTCATCCTAATTGATGACGGATATTCTCTATCTTTGGTCTTCTACCCATTAATCAGTAGTTGTAATTCCTATTTCTCCCCGGAAGTTTATCCTTGATATGTTTACCCTAACAGGTAATGAATATTCTTCCTCTTTCCCTAGGTGGTCTATCCTTGATATGTTCATCCTAACCGATGACGAATATCCTTCCTTTGAGTTTATCCTTGATATGTTCACTTTAACCAGTGATAGATACTCTCACTTAGGTCTTCTGTCTAGGTAATTGTAAATCCTATTTGATTTTATCTCCCCAGTAGGTTATTCTTACCGAGTAACCGGTAAGGGATACACCTCTTTTTCCTCAGCGAGTCATCCTTGATATCTTTACCCTAACCGGTAACGGATGTCCCTATGTCTAAGTGTATTGATCTTCTTTACCAGTATCTGATAGTAGATAATACCTCTCTCTTACTTTTATGTTAAAGTACATTCTTCCCCAGTTGAGTTTGGGCGCGTATTTCCTTAGTGAAATCACCATTCCATGCAGATAACCTTCTCCAGGACGAGTCTTTTCGTTGATTTATTTTCATGGAAAATCCCTTGTGTCTTCAGCAGTTTTCAAGTCGTAGCCTGACCTACGCATAGCCTTTTATTCCCTAGAGTCTCTGTCTCCTCAGTGAGTTTTCCTTATGGAATGCATTACACTCCTTTGGACTTTTGGTCTCTCCGGATTCTTTTCCTTTGTGGAAATACATGCCCCACAAATATTTTTTTACATACATATCATGTGCATCATGAGGTCTCTTAGGGACCAAAATTTATTTCTAGATGTTGTTATTTAAGTCCATTCTACTGAGTTGATATGAAGATTTTAACCTTCATATCCTCAGTTATAATGTCATTAAATAGGGGCAGCTGTAAGACCCCAACTTTGACCCTAAGATCCCTTATGTTATCCCATCATATGCATTGGCTTTGGGATCACACCTTGGCATCCTCCTTACCCCTCATTAATTGGGTTTGCATTGGGAGAGATCACCAAGCACAGTTGATTGTATCATACTTTGTTTTTCTTTGTTTACTAACCAAAATACCAAAAATATGTCTATATATAGTTTTGTTTCTTTTGTAGGTAGTGTGCGTATCCATCAATGCCTCATCAAGTTCACAACTAGGGTTTGAGCCCTCAGTACAAGGATATCAATCAAGGGATGGTTCAAAATGGTTTTATACATTATATATGGATCCACATGTTCTTAATTTATCATTTGGATCAAGAAGTCATCAATAATTTGAAGCTTGTTTGCCTTGGAAACCCTAGTTCATCTGGGTATCTTGTGTGACTTCCTCAATAAGTTTCTTCAACATTTGGTCCAATATATCAAGGGATGCTCAACCATACATCATCTTAATCATATATTATCCTCCATGGGTCCAAAATATCAAGAGAACTTCAAGTTTGCAAGTTGATTCAAAGAGGCTGACCAGAGAAAGTCAACTGGTCAAAACTAGGGTTCCCTAGACCCTATCTCCTACAATTTTTGTCATATGAAAATTATTTCAAGAGAAAAGTTACTCCTTAAGTCATTCTAAACAACTTTCATGTTTACATCAAGAGCTAGGTTTGCTTGGAAATTCATTTTTTATGGTGAAAGATTAAAGGTCATTTTGTTTGTGCCCTAGTTAGGAGGTCAACTTCTAAGGACCATAAATTGCTCAATTTTTATGAGATGAAGGCCATACAAGTTTCATGATCAATTTCAATATGTCTTCTCTATCTCTTATTATTTTATAAATTTAAAAATCAACTTGCAAGGGCATGTTCCAAGAGGAAACATTATAGGTCATTTTGGGCCATTACCATTGAACAAACAATTTTCCTCAACTTCTAAAATGCATAACTCCCTCATGCCAAATCTATATGAGGTCAACTTTGTGACCAAATTGAAGAATATTGACGGAGATACAACTTTTATGAAGTAAACTTTTTCATTTGAAGCTCATAGCAAAAGTTATTCAAGGTGGAAGAAGTGGATATTTGACTTGGCACTTAGAAAAATTTCAAATATGTTTGATTTCTCAAACTTGCACCTCAAAATTCATCATGATCCAAGCTTCAAATGGAAAAGTGTTCAACATGAAAGTTGTTCCCCTTGATGCCACCTTTCCTAAAAGTCCAAGATCACCTCATTTGAATAAGATTTGAAAGACTTGTGCATGTGTTCTTCACAAGGCTTCATTTGATAAGATTTATCTTCAAAATTCATTTCCATTATGCATGGCCATGTGACATCATTTCAGGTTGGTTAGCACGGAATATTGGATCATTTGGCATCATGAATTAGGACTTGTACACGTCCATGCATCCATGCAAGCAAGAGTTTCTAAAATTGGCAAAATTTGGAAGTGTGTGAAAAATAACTTGATACCCTATATATACATGACCTTGGTGATAAGAAGGAGGATCCTGCTTGCCCAAGCTTTGAAACATTGCCTCCCTAACCTCCATTAAAGGATAAACTTGAATATTTCACTTAAAATCGAGTTTCAAATCTCATTTTGTTTTGATATTGAAACTCTAAGAATCCAAGTCACTCTTTGATTAATTTCACTTCCTGCAAGCTTTTAGAATTAAGCCAAGCTAAATTGGAAGCAAGATCAATCTAATTTGAAGCTACCCGAAAGTGAAATTTCATAAACTTCTCTTCTTTTGATTCTCCCTCATTTCTCATTTATTTTGATTAATTTTTGGTTTGCTGAAGTCCCGCCAATATAGGCAAGAAGATTGAGTTGCTTTGAGGTTAAATCGAAACAAGAAGTTCATGATCCTCAAAATTCAAATCAATGTATCTTTCAATATACTTGGAATTGGAAGAAATTGAGGCTAAATTCGAGTTCCTGAGCATTTTTCCTTTAAAACCATGTCCACACTTTCTATCTTGGTGAAGGTTGGTGGTGGACCAGTCCGGTGAGGTCCACCGGAGAAGAAGACCGGAGCTAGGGCTCCAGTGGCGCGTTGGCACTCTCTCAACCTTTTGATCCATTTGAAATGTTTTAATCTCAGCCTTTCCTTGTGATCATCACGCGTGTGATGATTTAATCGAGGTGCATCGTAAATAGTGCACACGCGACCATCAGATCTGCCACCTCAATTAATGAAGGAGATCTGGTGGCCCTTGATTTTTCATATTTTTTGATTTTCCATTTAATTGTCTTATTTTGTTTAATTCATGATTTTTAATCCAAAAAATATGAGACTTTCACCAAAAAAATATAAATATTTTTCTGTTTCATATTCTGAATTAAAATTATGTTTTGGATTGATTTTGATATTTTTCACGAATTAAGTGTTTTTGTGCATATTTTTAATTGCTTAAAAATACTTCTGACTTTTTAAAAATCATGAAATTTTTTGTCTAAGGTACTTTGACCTAGGATAAATCCCTTGGCCATTTATTTGGTGTTTTGAAGGGATTTGAGGTTTTAACAAAATAAAAAAGCATTTTAATTCATTTTTAAATTGATTTTTAATTGATTAAATGTTTAAAAATTATGTTGAGCCATTTTTATGGTCTTGTGATGTTTGACTTTCAGTTTGGGCCTTAGTCATGGTTGATTTGATTTTGGTTTGATCAAAACCATTAGATTTGTGTTTCCATCTTCCCCTCCCTCTTCATCTCCACCCCTATTCTTTCCCATTCCCTCATTGGACCAATGAAATCTTAATGTCTAAATGCTCATTGATTCATCAATGACCTTATGTCAGATGAATCAAGACAAGTATGACTGGGATAGGTCCCTCCCATTTTCTTTTTAGTGTGTGGTATGTTTTAGGAGTTTGGTTCTTTGTACCAAATCTCTAACATGCATTAACACCTATATTTTTATTGCCCGACCTCAGATAGTTGTGACTTCTACATAAGTTCAATTACGATTGCTTAACATAAAGCTAAATTTGACCCTGAAGGCATAACATTCTAGTAAGTGAGATTGTAAGTCTCCAATTCTTCATGGAATTTTGTGGAGACTTGACCTTTTTTCCTTTCATGAGAGCTAGTGACATACTTGTTAAATTATCCAAGTTGGAGCCCTTCTCATGGATGATGTCTTGGTTCAAGGATCCATACTTGTGAACGAATGGTTGAGTGTTCTCCAAATAATGACTTAATTAATTAAAACTCAACCCTAACATTTGACTAACTATTGACTAACTCTTATTCATTATGATTTTACTTTCAAGTCATTTACTTTATGTAATTTAAATTTCGTTCATTTATTATTCATTGCCATTTACATTTCATATAACTTGCTTATGTTTCAGTCCTTTTCACTTTACTCATTTGAGCCATATCTTATGATTGTAGATATTTGTTTGTGTATTGATTTTGTTTGTGGTCTTAGGACCTTAAAACACCTAATAACAACAAAAACCCTAAAAACATTTGGTGGACTGTTGGGATTTGATATGAACTTTTGGACTTAGAATTAGGCAACTTTCCCTTTGCTAAAGGACTTGGCCAATGCCAACATCTGAGACTGAGTTATCTTTGACAATGACTTTCATCTAATGCAAGACTTTGGATCTCTTTGGTTCATCTGCTACGTTGCCTCTATGCTTAAATGTTATTTTGTTATGTTAATGTTTGATGTTTTGTTCTGAGTGGATCAAGGAATATTTCATCTGCTACATTGGAATATAATGAAGACTGCTAGCTATTGGAATGTTTGCTTGGATGTGACTATCTATATTTGATGACTTTATCCTTATGATGTCTGGATATTTCTCATTGCTTATTTCTTATTGCTTGATCAAAGTCCAAAGAAAAATGGGTTTCTATATGACATTCTTGTCTGTTGGATTGCATCCCATTGGTAAGATCTTTTCAACTCTTAACTTTTAAATTTTTGCTTAGGATAGTCTCTTCATCTCCTCCCACTTCTTAAATATCAAAAACTTTCTTTGATTGTGATTTCAACTTAGACATGTTTTAATGATTAGAAACTTTGGCCTTATGCCATTGAATTTTTAAGCTTTTTCCTAAATCAAATTTGTAAATAAACATAACTATATTGACTTAAATTTCAAAAGACAAAAAGAGCTAACAACCTCATTCAAAGATTTGGCCTCTTATGCCCTTTTCTTAATTTTTTTTGTTAAAATCAACTCACTAACTCATTTGAAATTTTTACCACGAACTACGAGGTTTTGATCCCTCATTTTTATGTTGGTACGTAGGCACAAGACTGAAGATTTTGTCAAACACAAAAATATAATCAATGAATTCTTTTCTCATCCCCACACTCTATATTTTCTCAAACATCATTTATACCTAAAAACATATGCACACATAAATGGCTCCCTAGGAGTACCTAGGACAATTTGGGTGCTAACACCTTCCCTTTGTGTAACCAACCCCCTTACCTGTAATCTCTGGCATTTTATTAGTTTTGATTTAAAAACTTTTTATCCTTGGGTTTTATTCGTACTTTTCCCTTTTCCTTTGGAAACAATAAAAGTGCGGTGGCGACTCTGGTTTTATTGACATCAAGTTTATCCATAGCTTGATGGTCACGAATTTACCGCTACACCATGCTTCTAACAATTGTAACACTAAATGTGACTCTTGTTTGGCTTTTGACCACAACCTCTTCCTCTACCTACAACACCGCCTCTTTAGTTTCCTTGGTTCCAGGGTTTTCGCTGATTCAACCAATTTCCTTCTTGCTGATTTCGACCAGTCGAATTGTTGTAACCTCCTCTGCCTTTGTTGCCATTCCAGCTTCCTTTGCCTTTCCTTTCTTTTGTTGATTGCGCCTGCAAAGCCATATCACTCTTTGACTTTCATGTAGCTCTTTCATCCATTCTTAGTACATGAGATTCAAGCGTCCCTTGAGGCTCTTCCTTTGTCAATTTTGACAAATCTTTCGACTCTTCTATGGCTACTACCACGTGGTCGAACTTTGGAGCCAATGACCTCAAGATCTTTCCAACAACAGATCTTGATGTCAACACTTCTCCACATGCCTTGATTTGATTCACCGGTTTCGTAACCTTCGTGAAGAAATTAGTTATGCATTTATTGTCTTCCATCTAAAGCAATTCATACGTCCTTTTGTGAGTTTGTAACCTCACCTCTTTCACCTTCTCTGCGCCTCCAAACGACTTCTCCAGATTTTTCCGTGCTTTTTCGTTGATCTAACACATTGATGGATTATAAAGAGAGCTTTATAATCTTTATTTTTCAGTTCTTTATGTGCAGCCCTTTCTTGATCCGTTGCGTTTTCTGCAAGCGTTGTTACTTCTTCCTTCACAAGATCCCAAAGATCTTGATAACAGAACACAACCTTTATTTACTTGCACCAATTCTCATAATTATTGTTCTTGAGAATCAGGAGATTCGCTGGAAAATTCTCATTTGGATGATTTAATGCCATCATGATTTTCTTCCAACGAATCGCTTAAACCAGACTCTGATACCCGATGTTGGAAATCCACCACAATCAATGGAGAATTTATATCAATCTTGATGAACAAGATTGTTATCACCCACACAATGATAATGAAAAGAGAAGAATAATTTAGAAAGAAAGAAAAGAACGTTGGAGAAGAAGAATATTTTTTGCAGAGTGTCTCTTTGCCCACAACCTGTGGAAAACGTCTTTATTCACTTTGCAGTTGTAATTTTTTTTAAATACAATGTTATGAGTTCTCTCTTCTCTTCATACAAGAATAAGGGTTACTCCTTCTATTTATAGATTTGAGTTAGCTTACTCCCTAAAGCCAAAGCCCAAAACTATAAAAGCCCAAAATAGTTAACACTACTAAAAATAGGCCTAAGTCAAAATCATGTGTGAAGTAACATGCTTAGACACTTAGACATACTAATACAACTCGACACATCCTTGATCTATCGAGCAACCTGCTTCGACACAAGGAATTACAATTCAACATTTTTTCCATATGAGCTTAGCCCATCTTATATGTTGACTAGGAAAATCATGGCACAAATAAGCTTCTTTAAAGGATAGAGAACCTGATGGGGAATGTGTCTGGAGTAAGGCATCCTTCTTCGACTTTAAAGGAATATCTGATTGTTGGATCAATTCAAGAATATTAGGAAATTGGTGAAGCATCTAGGCAGGTATTAACTAATTTTGGTTAACAATTAAATCTTTGACCTTTTTATGATAAAGATGATGGATATTTTGAGGAATGTGTAGAGACTCGACCAGAGGTTTACCCGGGCAAGGACCAATCCATAAGTTTATGGTGCAACCATCTCGAAGATTCCATCTAAAATGACATGAAACTTTCCCTTAATATCATACCAAATGGAGGATAAGATATGGTATTTAATTGGTTTATATTAGAACTTTCATATTATAGTTGTTGCAATTGCAAAATATCATAATGTTGCATGCATAAAATATACGGGAATGGACCACAACACCTCTAGGGCCTTTGATGAGCTTGAGGGAACCCTGAGAAACCAAGTCGGAAATGCCTCTACTGAGCACACCTTTTACAAGACATAAAAGCAACAACGAGAGGGGTTCACCATGTCTCACCCCTACAATACAAGAGAAGTATCTGGCTTGAGATCTGTAGCGGGAAATTCATGATCATCAAGCTATTGACAAGCTAGAGATCAATTAATAAGAGTCTCCACCGCACTTTTATTCTTTCCAAGGGAAAAGGGAAAAAGTACAAACAAAACCCAAATGGTAAGAAGTTTTTAAATAAAAAATAATAAAAATCAGAGATCACAGGTAAGGGGGTTGGTTACACAGAGGGAAGGTGTTAGAACCCAAAGTGTCCTAGGTACTCCTAGGGAGCCCTTTTTGTGTGCATATGTATTTTGTACAAAGTGATGTTTCAAAACAAATAGAATGGGGGATGAGAAAAAGAATTCATTAATTATGTTTTTGTGTTTGACAAGACCTTCGGTCTTGTTCCTACGTACCAACATAAGAATGAGGGATCAAAACCTCGTAGTTCGTGCTATAAATTTCAAAACGCATGTGTTGGTTTTAGCAAAAATTAAGTTTGAAAGACACTAAGGCCTGAAAATGGTTTGAATGAGTTAGTTCTTTTTGGATTTTTTGAAAGTTTAAGTCAAATATAGTTAAGTTTATTCACAAGTTTGATTTAAGAAAATAAGTTTGAAAATGCAATGGCATAAGGCCAAAGTTTCTATCTTTTTGCAAAAGTGGTCTAAGTTTAGAACAAAAGTAGTTCACACAAAGAAGGTTTTGAAAATGGAGGGAGAGATTTTGAAATTAAATAAATGGGGAGAAGATGAAGAGACTACCCTATGCACAAAAATTAAAAGTTTAAAGTTGAAAAGATCTGACTAAATGGGAGCAATCCAACAGACAAGTATGTCAATAGAAACCCAGAATTCCCTTGGACCTTTTAGAATCAAGCAACGCACAAATGCCCAATTATATCAATCTTGAAGAGCAAAGGCATCAAATAAAGATGGCCTCATCCAAGCTTATCCACTTCATGATCTTCTTCAAAATAGCCTATGTAGAAGATGAATTTCACAAGTCACAGGTTCAACATAACAACTTAACAAAAATCAATGTTGTAGACGAACTGGAGAGATCTTGAATGATGTATCAGATGAATTTCAAATTGCAAGCACTTGGTTCTTCAACAAATTGGCATTGGCCAAGTCCATTAGCAAAGGAATGTTGCCTAAGTTCTAAGTCCAATTGGGCAAGATCAAACCAACAGTCCACTCAAAAGTCTTTTAGGGTTTTTGTTATTATTATTTTCATTAATGGTCAAAGACCACACAAACAAGCAAAGCAACAAAGTATATCACACAATATGGTCCAAGTTGACAAAGTGAAAATTACATTAACATAAACAATTAGAATGATATGTATAATGGCAAATGATAATAAAGTGCTAAAAGTAAATTGCATAAAAGTAAAGACTTGAAATTAAAAGTTAATGGTTAGTAAGTTAGTAGTTAGTTTTGTTTTGCTTTTTGATTTCAAGATATTCTTTGGAGAACATTCAACCCACTTGCCACAAGCATGGATCCTTGAACCAAGACATCTTCCAAAGAAAGGAAATAAGGCCAAGTTTCCACACAATACCATGGAGGAGGGTAAACTTACAATCTCACTAACTAGAATGCATATGCCTTTTATGTCACAAATTTAGCGCTATGTTAAGCAATCGGAATTGGACTTATATAGAAGTCACAACTATTTGAGGTCGGGCAATAGACTTTTGGTGTTAATGCATGTTGGAGACATAGTATTATGAACTATGCTCATTTAAACATACTACACAGAAAAAATATGCAAAGGTGGGGCCTAATCTCATCCATACTCATGTTAATATTTCAATAAACTAGTATTAGGACTTTGAAATGTCATTGGCCAATTGAAAATGAATGGATGGAGAAGTGGAATTAGATGAAGAGGGAAAGGGATGAATGAGATCACAAATTGGTCAAAGGAGGACTTTTACCAAATTAATATTATTCATTCATTTTGGGAGATGGAATGTACATTCCATCAATCCCCTATATCCAATAATATTAACTTGACAAAGTCAAATCAACCTTGACCAAGGCCCAACAACAAATAAGAAACTCAATTAAGTCAATCCAAATGGTCAACACAATTAAAATGATATTTATTCAATTAAAAATAGTAAAATAATGCAATAAATTTAAATATGTTTTGTCCAAATCCTAAAATCTCATCAAAACACCAAATAAATGGCCATGAGATTTATCATAGGTCAAACAAGGTCAAAGGACCTTGGAGGAAAAATTTCATAACTTTTGGACACTTAAAAATATTTTTAAATAATTAAAAACAAATGAAAATCAATTAATTCATGAAAAATATTAATAATGATCCAAAAAAGTAATTTTAATTCAGAATATGAAAGAGAAAAATATTTGAAATCTTTTGGTGAAAGTCCCATATTTTTTGGATCAATATTAAATTTATTATGAATTATTGAAGAAAATGGAATTAAAATGAAATTCAGAATATTCAAAAATATGTGGACTATCAGATCTCCCTCATTAATTGAGGTGGCAGATCTGATGATCGAAAACACGCGTTCCATGTGTTCCTTAGTCAAACGCGCTACAAACGTTGTATTCACAAGGGACGACTAATATTAAAACGTGGAAGTTGGATCCCATGGCTCAGACTCAAGACATATCATCACCAGAGCCAGAGCTCCGGTTGTCTTCTCCGGTGAGCTTCACCGGACTGGTCAACATGAACCATCACCAAAATTCCAAACAGGGACTTGATTTTAAAGAGAAAACATCACTGAGCACAAATATCACCTCCAATTCAACCAATTCCAACTATATTGAAAGATATGTGGAATTGAAAAATGAGGTTCATGATCTGAGTTGCTTCGATTTGGCCTCAAAACAACTCAATCTTCTTGCCTATATTGGTAGGACTTCAGACAACACAAGAATCAATGGAATTGAGAAAGAATCAAGGAGAATCGAAGAGTTTAAAATTTCTGCAAATTACCTTCAATGGAGGTCTGAACTTGCTAGATCTTGATCTGAATCGTGCTTGGCTTCACTTCAATAGCTTGCGGGAGAGGAATGAAAAGGCTTAGAAGCAATGGATTCCTGGAGAATTGAATTCCAAATCAGTGGAGATTCAAGCTTAAATTCAAATGAATTTATCAGGGTTATCCTCTTAGAGTGAAGGGTTTTCAATGGAGATTCAAAGCTGGCGCAATGTGTGTGTTAATTCTGAGCATAAGGGCCTCAATTTATAGGGAAATCAAATGATATTTGCACACTCTCTCCACTTTCCAAATTTGGTAAAATGATGATGCCATGCTGCATGGGCGCGCATAGGCCCATGGAATGATGGTCTGAAAGTCCAAATGAATGATCAGATACTTTGAAGATGGATTGGATGGCAAGGTACATGTGCATTGTCACTTGAAGATTGATCCATGCTAAATGATATCATCCTGTTTAAGCCATGCGCAACCTATGCATCTCTCATCCAAAATGCATGAATTTTAGCTCTTTGGAAAGGTGAGATCAATAGGAACACGTTTGATGTTGAAAACTTTTTCGTTTGGAGCTTAGAACTTGGAGATATTTGAGGTGTAAATTTGGAAAAATTTGACATATCAAAATTTTTCTAAGTGTCAAGCCATATGTCTCAATATTCCACGTTGCTTAACATTTTATAGGAGCTTCAAATGAGAAAAGTGTCTTCATCAAAGTTGTATAGCTCTCAAAGTCCTTAAAAATGGTCACCAATTTCATGTCATTTGGATTTGGAATGATAGAGTTATGCATTTTTGAAGTTAGGAAAAATCACTTGATCAATGGTATAAGGCAAAAGTGACCTATAATGTAGCCTCATATAACATGTTCAAATAAGTTGAATTTTCTCCCACTCCAATCATCAAAGTTAAAGTAGACACATTGAAATTTATTGTGCAACTTGGAAATATTTCATCTCATAAAAATTGAGCAAGTTATGGCCTTGGGAAGTTGACTTTCAAATTAGGGTTTAGACAAAATGACCTTTAATGTTTCAACATAGAAAATGATTTTCCAAGCAAACCTAGCTCTAGGTATTAACATGAAAGTTGTTTATAATGTCATTTAGAGTAAGTTTGATCTTGGGATGATTTTCAGATGGTGAAAAGGGTCTAGGGAGACCCAACTTTGATCAGATGAATTCATCTGGCCAACCACAATCAACCAACTTGCTAATTTCCAATTCTCTTGACTTTCTTGGCTCATGGTAGATCATATATGCATAAGGTGATGAAATTTTAAATGTCCCTTGAGAAATTTGATCAATTGGTGAGGTAGCTTGTTGGAGAAGTTACTCAAGATACCCAATCAAACTAGGGTTTCCAAGGAAAATCACCCTCAAACTCTTGAAGAAAACTTGATCAATATGACATGTAGAGAACATTGGGACTCATATATGATGCTCATAACCATTCTTGGATCAATTATTGGTTGTGCTCTTTGTTCATGAGGGTCTTAAACCCTAGATGTGATCAATGAATCAAGGAGATCATGCCCTACCTACAAAAGAGTTAGATGGATACAAAGACCTTTTTTTGGTATTTTGGTTAGTAAAATGATAATATACAAGTATGATATAATCAGAAAGTGCTTGGTCATCTCTCCCAAAATAAACCCAATGAAAAGGGGTAAGGAGGATGCCAAGGTATGATCCCAATGCTTATGTTTATGATGGAATTGCATGAGGGATCTTAGGGTCAAAATTAGGGTCTTACAACTGCCCCTATTTAAGGACATTCTAACTGAGGAGGCGAAGGTTAAAATCTTCATGTCGACTCAGTAGAATGGGCTTAAATAACAACAGATAGAAACAAATTTTGGTCCCTAAGAGACCTCATGATGCATATGTTATGAATGCAAAAGTTAATGCTCTGTGGGGAAAATATTGCCACAAAGGAAAAGAAATCAGAGAGACAGAAAGTCCGCAGGAGCATAATGCATTCCATAAGGAAAAACTCACTAGGGAGACAGAGATTCTGGGGGGAATAAAAAGGTTATGCGTAGGCCAGGCTACGACTTAAAACTACTAGGGGACTCGAGGAAATCCATAAAAATGGAAAGACTCAGTCGGGGAAATAAACAAAATCTGTAGGGGATACGAATAAGTCAGGATAAAACTAAAATACTCGACTCGTGCAGGGGAACAACGATTTCACTAAGGAAATGCGCACTCAAATCAACTGGGGAAGATAAACTTCAACACAGGAGGAGCAAAAGTTTATTATCTACTACCTGTTACTGGGTAAGGATATAATAAAGATATGACAGAGAGAACATCTGTCATCGGTTAGGATGAACATATCAAGGATGACTCGCTGAGGAAAAATCCAGGAGGGAGTACTCATTACCGGTCAGTGGGTAAGAATAGCCTTGTTGGGGAAACTGTAGGAAATAGGATTTACAACTACCAGCTACTGGGCAGAAAACCAAGGGGCTGAGAGTATCTGTCATCGGTTAGGATAAACATATCAAGGATAAACTCAACAGGGAAGAAAATCCATCACCGGTTAAGATGAACATATCAAGGATAGACTTTCCTAGAGATGTTAAGGAGGATACCCGTCATCGGTTAGGATGAACATATCAAGGATATACCATCTTAACAAAAAGGGGGAATTACATCTATCAAAAACTGGATAGAAACCCGTCGAAGAGAAAAATCCGTCACCGGTTAGGATGAACATATCAAGGATCACTCTGCGAGGGGACAAAGCAGGATTTACAACTACCGGTTACTGGGAGAAGACCGATCAAAGAGAAAATCCGTCACCGGGTAAAGTGAACATATCAAGGATAGACTCTGAAAAGGGGGATAAAAGTAGGGATTACATCTATCAGTTACTGGATAGAATACGAAAGGAGAGAAAATCCGTCATTGGTTAAAGTGAACATATCAAGGATTAACTCTCTGAGGAACCAAAATAGGAATTACAACTACCTTTTTACAGGGTAGAATACCAAAGAAGAGAATATCCGTCACTGATTAAAGTGAACATATCAAGGATAGACTCCACGGGGGGAAGAAAAGATATCAGTCATCGATTAAGATGAACATATCAAGGATATACTTTTCAAGGGATAGATCCACTAGGGATTCTGCTGAGGAGAAAAAGGGTACTTTTGTCGGATATTGGCAAGAAGTAACAACTGCAAACTAAGAAGAATATTACCAGTTACTGGGTAATAGACTCTTAGGGGACCAAGATATCTATCTAGGTAAGAGCTAGAAAGAAAACGGTCAATCAGGACTCAACCCAATGAGGATATAACTCAAGGGGGGTAATTCCATCCAGAAAATTTTGCTGGAGAGGAAACTGAAATAACAATCATCCACGAGGAAACAAACTCAATGGGGAAACAGAGAAAGGTTAAAGTCTTTTCTGCTTAGGGGCTTACACTCTACAATTGAAAGAGGACAGGCACCAGATTTGGTATGGGGATAAAATACCACCATAACAGAGAATGAAAATCTCAAACAAATCAAGTACGATGATGCAGGATATGCAAATCATGAATTTATATGAATGTATATGTGTATGTATATATGGTGATTATGCTGACAAAATGATCACGAAGGATACAGAGGTGTCGCAAAGAAATTGAACCACCGGTACAATTCTCGGTCAATCCATAAATCATGGAGACAAACTGCTGGAGAATAGAGAGATCAACATCCCAAAGGCTCAACCCTGGCTGGGGAAGGAGATCTATTAAGGATCAAACATCCAAATTTGTAGGGAATTTTAGGTCAACACCATAAAAATGGGAGACAACCCTACTGGGGAAAAAATCAAAAACCGCTCAAGAACCAGAAGGAAACTCTGACTGGGAGCAAAGATACAACGATTGGAGGGGACACAAAAGCAATCTACTAAGGAAGATCAAAACATCTTCTGCTGAGGAAACACGAACTCCATTGGGGAAGGTCGAAACTCTGTTGGAGACAAGAACATGCCGCAACCAACTCAACTGGGGAAAAAAAGAAAGAAGTTTCATTGGGGATCAAACACTCCGCTGAGGAACTGAATCAACACAAACGTCTGGGGATGCCCGAAGAGTTAACTGCTTGGGGAACCTTGTTTCGCACTTAAGAACTTGCTTCTTATTGAAATGTTGTTGATATTCTTTTTATTTGCTTCGGACAAATTCTTGCTTTTATATTTTAAAGAAAACTTGATTTTGATTTAAAAATTTAATTTCAAAATGATCATAATAAAATTTAAAACTATTGGCTGAAGTAAATAAGAATAGAAATAATTGGATAAAAGCTCAACTTTATTTAATAGAATGGTAGTTTGTAAATGACAAGACTCCATAGATTTTACAAAGTTGAAAATGGTAACTTACATGGAAAAGGGGTACATTGAATACAAATGATCCTTAATCCTTCTACCAGATCTTGATATCCACTGTGCTCTTGACCGCTACTGGAGATGAACCGATGTCAACCCTTGTGCTCAAACAAGTCTTCAAAAATTACTGAAGATCAACAGAATGCAGTTACTTTCCATAATCCCTAATTTTTGCATAAGTTTCCCCAAGGTGGGGTACTCAACTTATCGGGAAATTCCTTTCTGTTTTATGTCTCTAATTTTTTCCTGGATCGCCCTTTCGGGTTTTCAATCCACCGAGACACTCATTTTTGCCTAAGCCGCCCTTTCAGGTTTTCAACTTAGCGAGTTGTTCTTTTATTTTTTTAGGAGAAGTATTTCTTGACTGCATCTGCATTCACAGGATGAGTGAACTCTTCACCATCCATAGTTGTAAGAATCAATGCACCGCCTGAAAAGGCTCTCTTGACAACATATGGGCCTTCATAATTGGGAGTCCATTTTCCTCTGGAATCTGGTTTGAACGTCAAAATATTCTTGAGCATAAGGTCACCTTCTCTGAATACCCGAGGCTTGACCTTCTTATCAAAAACTTTCTTCATTCTCTACTGATATAACTGACCATGACACATGGCAGTCAATCTCTTCTCTTCAATGAAATTCAATAGGTCAAACCTGGTCTAACACCATTCAGCTTCGGTCAACTTGGCTTCCATGAGCACACACAACGAAGGAATCTCAACCTCTACGGGGAGTACTGCTTCCATGCCATAGACAAGAGAGAAAGGGGTTGCCCTTGTTGAAGTACGGACAGATGTACGATACCCATGTAAAGCAAATGGGAGCATCTCATGCCAATCCTTATACGTGGCAACCATCTTCTGGATAATCTTCTTGATATTCTTATTCACAGCTTCAACAACCCATTCATCTTGGGTCTGTAGGGAGAAGAATTATGATGTGCAATCTTGAAGTCTTTGCAAAGAGCTTCCACCATATTGTTATTCAAGTTCGATCCATTGCCAGTAATGATCTTGCTTGGCACACCATAACAACATATGATCTGATTCTTGATAAACCTTACAACAACTTGCTTGGTTACATTTGCATATGATGCCGCTTCAACCCATTTTGTGAAGTAATCAATTTACATCAAAATGAAACGATGTCCATTCGAAGCTTTGGGCTCAATCATCCCAATCATATCAATTCCCCACATGGATAAGGGCCATGGGGAAGAGATAACATTCAAAAGTGTCGGAGGAACATGAATCTTATCAACATAAATTTGACATTTGTGGCATTTCTTCACAAACTTGCAACAATCAGATTCCATTGTCAGCCAATAGTAACCTGCTCGCAACATCTTCTTCGCCATTGCATGTCCATTGGAATGAGTACCAAAGGAACCTTCATGCACTTCGGTCATCAACGAGTTTGCTTCGTGTCTATCCACTCATCTGAGCAAAACCATGTCGAAGTTTCTCTTGTATAATATATCACCATTCAAGTAGAAATTACCGGCTAATCTTCTCAAAGTCTTCTTATCTTTCAAAGATGCCCCAAGCGGGTAAATCTGACTTTGGAGGAAACATTTGATGTCGTGATACCATGGCTTCTCGTCTTTGATCTCTTTAATAGCAAACACATGAGCTGGCCTATCAAGACGCATCACAGATAAATTGGGGACTTCATTCCAATATTTCACTACAATCATTGATGCCAACGTTGCAAGAGCATCTGCCATCCGGGTCTCATCTCGAGGGATATGATGAAACTCAACCTTTGTAAAGAAAGTTGAAATCCTCCTCGCATAATCTCTATATGGTACTAAACCGGGTTGATTTGTCTCCCATTCTCCTTTGATCTGATTCACAACCAAAGCGGAATCACCGAAGACATCCAAATACTTAATTCTGAGATTCATGGCCTCTTCAAGCCCCATAATGCAAGCTTCATATTCTGCCATGTTGTTTGTACACTTGAAAGTCAATCTAGCTGTAAATGGTAGATGCGTGCCTTGAGGAGTAATAATCACTGCCCCAATGCCATTTCCATATTGATTAACAGCTCCATCAAATACCATGCCCCAACGGGAACCAGGTTATGGTCCTTCTTCTAGCAATGGTTCATCACAAATTTTCATTTTCAAGTACAAAATCTCTTCATCAGGAAAATCGTACTGTTCTGACTGGTAATCTTCAATCGGTTGGTGAGCCAAATGGTCAGCCAAGATACTACCTTTGATCACTTTCTGAGATCGGTATTCGATATCATACTCTAATAGCAACATCTGCCAACGGGAAATTCTCCCAGTTAAAGCAGGCTTCTTAAAAATATACTTGATTGGATCCATTTTGGATATCAACCAAGTGGTATGATTCAACATGTACTGACGCAGACGCTTAGCAGCCCAAGCCAATGCGTAACAAGTCTTCTCAAGCATTGAATACCGATTCTCACAGTCGGTGAACTTCTTACTGAGGTAGTAGATTGCAAATTCTTTCTTTCCAGTCTCATCTTGCTGACCAAGAACACAACCCATACTATCTTCTAGCACAGTCAAATACATGATCAACGACCTTCCTTCAACAGGCGGAGACAAAATCGGAGGTTCAAGCAAATATTCTTTAATACTATTGAATGCTTTATGGCAGTCTTCGGTCCAATCGCAAGATTGACCTTTCTGAAGAAGCTTGAATATAGGCGCACATGTGACAGTCATGTGGGAAATGAATCTTGAAATATAATTCAAGCGGCCGAGAAAACCTCTAATTTCCTTCCCAATTTTGGGCGCAGGCATCTCTTGTATTGCTTTGACCTTGGCAGGATCAACTTCAATACCCTTCTCGCTGACAATAAAGCCCAACAACTTACCAGAACGAACACCAAAAGTACACTTATTGGGATTCAAGCGGAGTTTATACTTCCTCAAATGTTGGAATAGCTTCAACAAATGCTCAACATGTTCCTCTTCATCAATTGATTTAGCAATCATGTCATAGACATATACTTCGATCTCTTTATGCATCATATCATGAAAAAGAGTATTCATTGCTCTTTGGTAAGTTGCATCAGCATTCTTTAGACCGAAAGGCATTCTCTATAACAGAGTGTTCCCCAGGGTGTAATGAATGTGGTCTTCTCCATATCCTCGGGTTCCATCTTAATCTGATTATATCCGGAAAATCCATCCATAAACGAAAAGACTTTGAATTTAGCAGTATTGTCTACCAACATATCAATGTGTGGCAGAGGGAAATCATCTTTCGGACTGGCTTTATTCAAATCTCTATAGTCGACACACATGCAGACTTTTACATCATTCTTTGGAACTCACACGATATTGGCCACCCATTGCAGATACTCAGCGGTCACAAGGAAACCTGCATCAATCTGCTTTTGAACTTCCTCTTTGATCTTTACAGCCATATCAGGATGCATTCTTCTCAATTTCTGCTTGACTGGCGGGAATTCTGGCTTCAACGACAATCTATGCTCCACAATATCAGAATCCAACCAAGGCATGTCTTGATAGGACCAAGCAAACACATCTGAATACTCTCGAAGAAGATCATTCAACCCCTTCTTAGCATTTGGACACAGTCGAGACCCAATCTTGACTTCCTTCACATCATCTTCAGAACCCAAGTTGACTAGCTCAATCTGCTCTTTAAATGACTGAATAATCTTCTCATCTTGCTCAAGAAGACGAGACAAATAATCACTCACTTCTACATCACTTTCCTCTTCGGCTTCAAACACAGGGAATTCAAAATTTGGAGAAGGAGAAGGATCATTGTGTTCAATGGGGTTAGGAACCAACCTGCATAATGATTTGATATTTTGATTTTAGAGAAGTGAATTTGTGACCAAATATTATGCAGATGGACAATATTATTGTTTATTTATGTTTTATTGTGATTACCATTTTCAGAATAAAGCAAAAAGTAAAAACAAAACATCAAAGATGTGGATGAATAGAATTAATTTTATTAATGATCAATTTAAAAGGCCCAAACAATGTTCACTTCTCCCTTAGGCATAGGAGAAGGATTTTTAAAATATAAAAGCAATTACTTAGATGGATGCAAAATAACAGGAATATCAACAGCAGTCCAATTGTTGCATGTCTGTCCATGTGTCACAAAGTTGGTGCAGTCTTCCTCTTTATTGTCCTCTAGCACAGCAACTAAGTGTTGTTCACTCCCATGAATGAACTCTCCGCTACGGAAGCTGAGTTGCATCTCTTCAGATCTAACGGTCGACGAACCCTTCTGGAACCCCAAACCAGTTCTTCCCTTGTTGTCGGCGACCTCTACCATACGCCCCCACTGATCAACAGAACCTTCCTCAACAATCTTTTGCGCATCTTTCAATGAGGACATAGGTGTCCCAACTCTCTTCTCAGCAGCATTAGATAAGGCTTGGAATGGAGTTCCAACCTCATCCACAACTTCCACATACGAGAAAGATGACAGATGGCTGACCAACAGTGCTTTCTCTCCTCCAACAATCACAAGCTTGCCATTCTTGACAAATTTGAGCTTCTGATGCAGAGTGGAAGTAACAACTCGTGCTTCATGAATCCATGGCCTTCCCAACAAACAACTATAGGCCGGGTGAATATCCATTACCTGGAAAGTAATCTAAAAGTCACTCGGACCTATCTTGACTGAAAGGTCCACTTCTCCAATGACTGTCTTGCGCTAGCCATCAAAGGCTTTGACAATTATTCCATTATACATCATGGGAGCTCCTTGATAAGATAACTTCGACAATGTTGACCTTGGAAGCACATTGAGTGTCGACCCAGTGTCAACTAGCACGTTTGACAAAGCATCTTCTTTGCAATTCATTGAAATATGCAAAACCAGATTGTGATTTCTTCCCTCCTCAGGGAGTTCTTCATCGCAAAAGCTCAAATTATTGCATGAAGCGATGTTAGCCACTATATGATCAAATTGAGCCACAATAACATCTTGCTCCACGTATGCCTGTTCAAGAAATCTCTGGAGTGCTTCTCTATACGCTTTAGAATTCAAAAGTAGAGACAACACGAAAATCTTTGAGGGAGTCTGGAGCAACTCCTCAACCACGTTAAATTCACTCCTCTTGATCAGTCAGAGCACCTCATCATCATCACTATTGGCTTTCAAATTTCCGGATTCTCCAGACTTATCTCTTGAACAACCAATAGGATCTATACTAGGCACCTTCACCTTCTTACCAACAACTGTTTCTTCTCTATTCTCCGGGATCACTGGTCCAAAAAGTCGACCACTGCGGGTCACCTTCGTAACATCTGCAATGCTTACCAGTGAACTGGTCGTAGGCAACGGGACCTCTCGACCATTCTCCATCATCGTAGCATTGTATTGATACAGTACAACCTTATCAGATGCATACGGGACTGGGCCCGCTAATCGTATTACTAACGACGAAACTGATCTATTGCTGACGTTCTGGTTACTGCTGCTATCATACTGAATCACCAACCTCTCTGGTTGTTTGAAAATGGGCACAATGACATTAACATCGTCATCTACATGACAGGATTGAACGATCTGGATCATGCCTTTATCCATCAGGCGCTGGATGTCTCTTTTCACAATAACACACACTCTTGGGTTCATGCTACAAATATCACAACCATCGCGATCATGTTCACAGTCACTCACCAAATAGACATCTTTATGCATTTTCACCAAAGATCTTCGGATAAACTAGACATCAAAAACCCCGAATTCACCTGGACAACCATCCACCATGTTCACTGAAGAATTCCCATGAGCGGGCAAAGGATTAACTTTCACATTAGGCGCGCGGTCTTCAAAAGACAACATGCACTCTTCATAAGCTTTTACACCTCGTACTTAAGCGGATAACAGTTCTCAATATCGTTCCCAGGTGCACCCTGGTGAAAAGCACCGCAAAGTTCGGGTTTATACCACCATGGAAGTGGTTCTGGGATCTGTGGTGGATTCCTTGGTTGAATCAAATTTTTGAGGACTAATGACGGGTACAGTTCTGCGTATGACATAGGAATCGGGTCAAAAGAGACCTTCTTCCTCTCAAAATTCTGTTGCTGGTGATGATTGTTATTGGAATTGTTGTTGTTGTAGGTGTTTGTTCTTTGTTGCGGTTGTTGTTGTTGACGTTGATTTTGATACTGATGTTGTTGTTGTTGAATTGGTATTGTTTGCTGATTGGAGAATACTGGAATAACGGAAGATACTTGATGATGATGATGTTGACGGGGTGGTGGATTTCTTCTGACTCGAGGCCTCCTCTTCCTCCTACTAGAAATTGCGTTCATTTCACTATCCTTCCTCTTGCTGAATCTACTCCCATACTTCTTGCTAGTCGACGCCTCATCTCTCGACAATCGCCCTTCACGGACCCCTTCTTCAAGTCTCATCCCCATATTTACCATTTCGGTAAAATCACTGGGGGCACTGGCGATCATGCGTTCATAATAAAATGAACTCAGGGTTTTTAGAAAGATTTTTGTCATCTCCTTCTCCTCCAAAGGAGGAGTGATTTGGGCAGCCAACTCCCTCTAACGCTGGGCATACTCCTTGAACGTCTCCTTATCTTTCTAAGACATGGACCTCAGCTGATCCCTATCTGGTGCCATATCCATGTTGTACTTATACTGCTTTACAAAAGCCTCTCCCAGGTCATTGAAAGTGCGGATGCTTACACTATCTAACCCCATATACCAACGGAGTGCAGTACCCGTCAGGCTATCCTGGAAACAGTGAATCAGCAACTAGTCATTATCTGTCTGGGTTGACATCTTGCGGGCATACATCACAAGATGACTGAGCGGACAAGAGTTCCCTTTGTACTTCTCAAAGCCAGACACTTTTAATTTCAATAGGATTTTCACATTGGGCACTAAACACAGTTCAGCAGCACTCTTCCTAAACAGATCTTTGTCTCTCAGTGTTTTCAATTCCTTGCGCAGCTTAAGAAATTGGTCCTTCATCTCACCCATCTTCTCATAGACATCCGGGCCCTTAGACGGCTCAGAATGATAGATGGTGTCCTCTACACGAAGCAAAGTGTGCACAACTGGAGGTGGCACAGACATGACCGGGCTAGATACAGGCATGGAAGCAAAGGTGGGAGCGAAACCTTCTGGCACAAAATTAGGTGGCATTCCCCAAGGGAATCCAACAGGCAGATTGGGAGCGAAGTGGGCGGTGGCAGCAGGCACAGTAGAGGTAACCACTTCAGAAATGACAGTCCTCGCGGGAGGAGTTGCAGGAGTTGGAGAAGCTTGGCTCTGGGCAGCAAGTACTGACTCCATCATGGCAGTCAGTCGGGCAATCTCCTCTTTCAAATCTCGGTTCTCTTGCTCAAGGTGTTCCATGATCTTTGGACTATTAACTCTGGTGTTGTACCGGTGAGTCAGCTTGGCTAAAGCATAAAAGAACACCATCAGACACCTGACAAAGACCTGCTTATGCAAATGATGCATGAAATGAAATTCTTGATTATTTTTTATTTTCCAAGGAACTTACTATATCATTTGCAAATATATATAATATTGAAATGGCAATTGCAATGATTTTGATATGACCAAAAATCTCTTTTTATTTATATAAATTGGAGTACAATTTCAGAAACAAAAATAAAAAGATACAAGAGAAAAGGAGACTAGTCATCCTAAGGATCCCTAACAACAATGTCAGAAGATCTGGCTGAAGGCGCATACTTCCTTCGAATGCGACAAGTCTCGGTCTCAAAAGAAGCCTTCATCTGAGTCTTCTCGAGGACAAGCTGGTCAACAATATTCTTCCTAGCAACGGAAGGCTGAGGCATGCTAGAAGATGAAACCTCTAGCTCTCTCTGTCTCTTTGTTACTCGGTCTTCAAGTAGCTCGATCAGTGCATCTTTGTCCTTAGACTCCAACTTCAACTCTTCATGCTTCTTGCTCAAAGCATGGAAATGCTCTTCCCACATATCCTTTTCTTGCTTCATCTTGATGAGTGCGTCTTCCAACTCTTATACATCTTGGTTAGGGAGAGTTAATGGCTCAACCACAACCATAGACATATGTCTTTCACAAGGATAAGGCATCTTCAACTCCATAGCTCTCTTCTTCGCCCAAAGAGTGTAAGCTTCCAAAGCTACACAATTGCACGGACCAAGCTCGGATCTTCCTTTCCTATGCACATTATGCCAAGCATGCATAATCTTCTGCTTCAAATGTTGGGAATATTTACCCTCTTGATAGAGAAGACCTTCTAACAAAGTGTTATTAGGCTTGTCTCTCAAGGGGAACCCAAGTTGACGATGAGCCAAAGCAGGGTTGTAGTTAATTCCTCCTTGTGTACTAATGAGAGGCACATTAGAGAATTCACCACAACTATTAATAATCTCCAAACTGCTTAAGGACGGATCATACCAAACTATATCATCATTAGGGAGAGACATAAGTCTCTGAGACCACCTTAGACATTGTTTGTTCTCCACAAAAGCAGGTGTCTGAGGCAAGTGCGAAATAAACCACTTGTACAAAAGAGGAATGTAATAGACAATAGTTCCACCACCTTTAGAATTCCTTAGATGAAAAGAGAAATACATATCACCCAACAAAGTAGGCACATGATTCCCAATCAATAAAAGTCTAATCGTGTTAACATCAACAAAACCGTCAATGTTAGGGAACAAAGCTAATCCATTGATGAGCAACACAAAGATAGCTTCAAAAGAATCTATACTACCAGCTTGAGCAAAAGTGGTAGCTTCCTTGATGAGGAAAACAGATGGCAACCCAAATAACTCTCCTTTCTTCACCCAATGAGCCTCTATCTCAGGCTTATTCAAGTGAAGAGCTTCAGCAATAATACTAGATCGGGGAATCTCCTCTAATCCACTAAAAGGCAATCTACTAGAAATAGGTATCCCCAAAAGATGAGAATACTCCTCCAAGGTAGGCACAAGATGAAAATATGAGAAAGTGAAACAATGTTAGAGAGGATCATAGAACTGCACCAATACACTCAAGAGTCCTTCAACCACATCAGCAGACAAAATGGATAGAAGCTTCCCATGACGTTGTTTGAAGTCCAAGGGATCTAATACAAAAGATGCCAGCTTCCTTAACCCTTTCAAATCTGGACATCTGAAACTGTACTTCTTAGTGTTCCTTCGTCCATAATCCATGGTCTGAAAATATTTGCAAATGACACCTTAGTTCCTTGAAATTTTGTGTGATGAATGTTATGATGCGCATGAAATGCATGAATGCAACAATCACAAGAAAGGGATCACACACAAGGAAAACAAAGGTCAAATGATGAATAAGTCATTGTCAATATCAATCATCCATTTTGGTGGATTATGGTTTACACCTTATCAACACCCAAGTTCCATTATTGACAAGACTTGATTGGATCAACCAAGAATCAAGGGTTTGTTGCAAATCACGAGCATAGAGTCTGGGTAAGAACCATCCCAAAGGAATGAACTAAGGATAAAAACCTGTAGATCATGTTCTAAAAATTTCCCAGTGTCTTAATTCCATCTATCGGATATTACAGGTTAAGATGACTGACTCGTCGACCCATAATATTCTCAAGAGAAACTCGTCTGAGTGTAGTATCGCGTAACAACTGTTATCAAGTCTACACTTGAACAATTTCTGCACTACGTTCTAAATAGGCCAAGATGGGTTAGGTGTTCTAAGGTCCTCAGCTTCTCAGACCCAATTAGAAATAGTAATGCCTAACCACAAATACTCGTGTGACATTTCCAAATCCAAAGGAGTCTCCACTGAGCAGATGAGTCTCAAGCCAACTTCTTAAGGACTACTCCACACAAGTCGAACATGACTATACCATTCTCCTATCTTAATTGCACTCAAGTTCGGGTTAGAACTTATCTCACCACTCAGAGATCACCAAGCACAACAAGCAGATTATATCACACATACATATATACAAACATCACATATATACAAATATATTCACACAAAAAGTAGGCTAAACCCACTGGAGACTATTCCCCAGTAGAGTCGCCACTTAATTCTTGTAGCGGGAAATTCATGATCATCAAGCTATTGACAAGCTAGAGATCAATTAACAAGAGTCGCCACCGCTCTTTTATTGTTTCCAAGGGAAAAAGAAAAAAGTACGAATAAAACCCAAATGGTAAGAAGTTTTCAAATAAAAACTAATAAAAATCAGAGATAACAAGTAAGGGAGTTGGTTACACAGAGGGAAGGTGTTAGCACCCAAAGTGTCCTAGGTACTCCTAGGGAGCCCTTTTTGTACGCATATGTATTTTATACAAAGTGATGTTTACAAACAAATAGAATGGGGGGATGAGAAAAAGAACTCCTTAATTATATTTTTGTGTTTGACAAGACCTTCGGTCTTGTGCCTACGTACCAACATAAGAATGAGGGATTAAAACCTCGTAGTTTGTACTATAAATTTCAAAATGAGTGTGTTGGTTTTAGCAAAATTTAAGTTTGAAAGGCACTAAGGCCTGAAAATGGTTTGAATGAGTTAGTTCTTTTTGGATTTTTTGAAATTTTAAGTCAAATATAGTTAAGCTTATTCACAAGTTTGATTTAAGAAAATAAGTTTGAAAATGCAATGGCATAAGGCCAAAGTTTCTACCTTTTTGCAAAAGTGGTCTAAGTTTAAAACACAAGTAGTTCACACAAAGAAGGTTTTGAAAATGGAGGGAGAGATTTTGAAATGAAAGAAATGGGGAGAAGATGAAGAGACTATCCTATGTACAAAAAGTAAAAGTTTAAAGTTGAAAAGATCTGACCAAATGGGAGCAATCCAACAGACAAGTATGTCAATAGAAACCCAGGATTCCCTTGGACCTTTTAGAATCAAGCAACACACAAATGCACAATTATATCAATCTTGAAGAGCAAAGGCATCAAATAAAGATGGCCTCATCCAAGCTTATCCACTTCATGATCTTCTTCAAAATAGCCTACGTAGCAGATGAATTCCACAAGTCCCAGGTTCAACATAACAACTTAACAAGAATCAATGTTGTAGATGAACTGGAGAGATCTTGAATGATGTATCAGATGAATTTCAAATTGCAAGCACTTGGTTCTTCAACAAATGGGCATTGGCCAAGTCCATTAGCAAAGGAATGTTGCCTAAGTTCAAAGTCCAATTAGGCAAGATCGAACCAACAGTCCACTCAAAAGTCTTTTAGGGTTTTTATTATTATTATGTGCATTAATGGTCAAAGACCACACAAACAAGCAAAGCAACAAAGTATATCACACAATATTGTCCAAGTGGACAAAGTGAAAATTACATTAACATAAACAATTAGAATGATATGTATAATGGCAAATGATAATAAAGTGCTAAAAGTAAATTGCATAAAAGTAATGACTTGAAATTAAAAGTTAATGGTTAGTAAGTTAGTAGTTAGTTGTGTTTTGCTTTTTGATTTCAAGACATTCTTTGGAGAACACTCAACCCACTTGTCACAAGCATGGATCCTTGAACCAAAACATCTTCCAAAGGAAGGAAAGAAGGCCAAGTTTCCACACAATACCATGGAAGAGGGGAGACTTACAGTCTCACTAACTAGAATGCTTATGCCTTTTATGTTATAAATTTAGCGCTATGTTAAGTAATCGTAACTGGACTTATATAGAAGTCACAACTATTGGAGGCCGGGCAATAGACTTTTGGTGCTAATGCATGTTGGAGACATAGTATTATGAACTATGCTCATTTAAACATACTACAAATAAAAAATATGCAAAGTTGTGGCCTAATCTCATCCATACTCATGTTAATCTTTCAATAAACTAGTATTAGGACTTTGAGATGTCATTGGCCAATTGAAAATGAATGGATGAAGAAGTGGAATTAGATGAAGAGGGAAAGGGATGAATGAGATCACAAATTGGTCAAAGGAGGACTTTTACCAAATTAATATTATTCATTCATTTTGGGAGATGGAATGTACATTCCATCAATCCCCTAAATCCAATAATATTAACTTGACAAAGTCGATTCAACCTTGACCAAGGTCCAACAACAAATAAGAAACCCAATTAAGTCAATCCAAATGGTTAACACAATTAAAATGACATTTATTCAATTAAAAATAGTAAAATAATGCATTAAATTTAAATATATTTTGTCCAAATCCTAAAATCTCATCAAAACAGCAAATAAATGGTCATGAGATCTATCATAGGTCAAACAAGGTCAAAGGACCTTGGAGGAAAAATTTCATAATTTTTGGACACTTAAAAATATTTTTAAACAATTTGAAACAAATGAAAATCAATTAATTCATGAAAAATATTAATAATGATCCAAAAAATAATTTTAATTCAGAATATGAAAGAGAAAAATATTTGAATTTTTTTGGTGAAAGTCCTATATTTTTTGGATCAATATTAAATTTATTATGAATTATTGAAGAAAATGGAATTAAAATGAAATTCAGAAAATTCAAAAATATGTGGACCATTAGATCTCCCTCATTAATTGAGGTGACAAATCTGATGATCCAAAACACGCGTTCCATGTGTTCCTTAGTCAAACACGCTGCAAACGTGGTATTCACAAGGGACAGCTAAGATTAAAATGTGGAAGTTGGATCCCATGGCTCAGACTCAAGACACATCATCACCGGAACCAGAGCTCCGGTTGTCTTCTCCGGTGAGCTTCACCGGACTGGTCAACATGAACCATCACCAAAAATCCAAATAGGGACATGATTTTAAAGAGAAAACATCACTGAGCACGAATATCACCTCCAATTCATCCAATTCCAACTATATTGAGAGATATGTGGAATTGAAAAATGAGGTTCATGATCCGAGTTGCTTCGATTTGGCCTCAAAGAAACTTAATCTTCTTGCCTACATTGGTAGGACTTCAGACAACTCAAGAATCAATGGAATTGATCAAGAATCAAGGAGAATCGAAGAGTTTAAAATTTCTGCAAATTACCTTCAATGGAGGTCTGAACTTGCTAGATCTTGATCTGAATCGTGCTTGGCTTCACTTCAATAGCTTGCAGGAGAGGAATGGAAAGGCTTAGAAGCAATGGATTCCTGGAGAATTGAATTCCAAAACAGTGGAGATTCAAGCTCAAATTCAAATGAATTTATCAGGGTTATCCTCTTAGAGTGAAGGGTTTTCAATGGAGATTCAAAGTTGGCGCAATGTGTGTGTTAATTCTGAGCATAAGGGCCTCAATTTATAGGGAAATCAAATGATATTTGCACACTCTCTCCACTTTCCAAATTTGGTAAAATGATGATGCCATGTTGCATGGGCGCGCATAGGCCCATGGAATGATGGTTTGAAAGTCCAAATGAATGATCAGATACTTTGAAGATGGATTAGATGGCAAGGTACATCTGCATTGTCACTTGAAGATTGATCTATGTCAAATGAGATCAGTCTGTTTAAGCCATGCGCAACCTATGCATCTCTCATCAAAAATGCATAAATTTTAGCTCTTTGGAAAGGTGAGATCAATAGGAACAAGTTTGATATTGAACACTTTTTCAATTGGAGCTTGGAACTTGGAGATATTTGAGGTGGAAGTTTGGAAAAATTTGACATATCAAAATATTTCTAAGTGTCAAGCCATATGTCTCAATATTCCACCTTGCTTAAATTTTTATAGGAGCTTTCAATGAGAAAAGTGTCTTCATCAAAGTTGTATCGCTCTCAAAGTCCTTAAAAATGGTCATGAATTTCATGTCATTTGGATTTGAAATGATAGAGTTATGCATTTTTGAAGTTAGGAAAAATCACTTGATCAATGGTATAGGTCAAAAGTGACCTATAATGTAGCCTCATATCACATGTTCAAAGAAGTTGAATTTGCTCCCACTCAAATCATGAAAGTTAAAGTAGACACATTTAATTTGATTGTGCAACTTGGAAATCTTTCATCTCATAAAAATTGAGCAAGTTATGGCCTTGGGAAGTTGACTTTCAAATTAGGGTTTAGACAAAGTGACCTATAATGTTTCAACATAGAAAATGATTTTCCAAGCAAAACTAGCTCTATGTCTCAATATTAAAGTTGTTTATAATGTCATTTAGAGTAAGTTTTCTCTTGGTAGCATTTTCATATGGTGAAAATTATGGGAGACAGGGTCTAGGGAGACCCAGTTTTGATCAAATGAATTCATCTGGCCAACCACCATCAACCAACTTGCTAATTTCCCATTCTCTTGACTTTATTGGCTCATGGTAGATCATATATGCATAAGGTGATGAAATTTTAAGTTTCCCTTGAGAAATTTAATCAATTGGTGAGATAGCTTGTTGGAGAAGTTACTCAAGATACCCAGTCAAACTAGGGGTTCCAAGGCAAATCACCCTCAAACTCTTGAAGAAAACTTGATAAATATGATATGTAGAGAATATTGGGACTCATATATGATGCTCATAACCATTCTTGGATCAATTCTTGGTTGTGCTCTTTGTTCATGAGGGTCTTAAACCCTAGATGTGATCAATGAATCGAGATCATGCCCTACCTACAAAAGAGTTAGATGGATACAAAGACCTTTTTTTGGTATTTTTGTTAGTAAAATGATAATATACAAGTATGATATAATCACAAAGTGCTTGGTGATCTCTCCCAAAACAAACCCAATGAAAAGGGGTAAGGAGGATGCCAAGGTATGATCCCAATGTTTATGCTTATGATGGAATTGCATGAGGGGTCTTAGGGTCAAAACTGGGGTCTTACAAGATCCATTCATGGAAATAGAAATCATAATAGAATGAATGATATATCTAATCCAAAAACAAAATAGATCATTGAATCCAAACTTACTCGGGACTTTCAACAAGAATTGCCAATCCAGTGTGTCGAAGACATTCCTAATGTCAATTTTAACTACAATATTCCCACCATAAGCTTTATCATGTAGAAAATTAATGACTTCTGAAGTGATACATAAGCAATCTCCAATATTTCTACATTTTATGAAACCTCTTTTCTCAATGGAAATAAGCTTAAGCATGATATGAGACAATCTATCAACAAGGATTTTTAAAATTATCTTGAATTTGAAGTTGGCTAAGGCTGCAGGTATGTATTGCTCCACACAATCAACATTAAGGACTTTATAAATTAATACAATAGTATTAGCATTCAAATTTGGAGGCATCAAACCTGATGAAAAAATTGCAAAACATCATTATAGACATCATGTTTGATAATTCCCCAATAAGAATTGATAGAAAAAGGCTCCAAAGCCATTTGGCCAGAGGCGTCATCCTTATTCAAGCTATGAACAACATTATAGATCGCTTATTCAGAGGGAAGCATAGTTAAAACACCATTCATCTTTGAAGTTGTGAGGGCAAATATGCCTAGTCCATATTTTAATGATGTCAAACCTCTCTAGTCGCCCACTGTAACACCCCGATAAAAAATAAGATAATTATTTAATTTAAGTTAATATTATATTTATTAATTTAATTAAATAATTGGAATTTTTGGATTATTATTATTATTATTATTATTGGAATAATAATTATTGGAAAGTATATAAGTTGGAAATAAGGAAAAAGAGTTCCATTTTGGTAAAAAGAGTTTTCACGTGAAAAGCAGAGAAGCGGCTGAAAAGAGGAAAAGGGCAAAGAGACAGAGCAAGAGGAAGAAGGTTGGAGAAGAGAAAAGCTTGAAGCTTAAAGATTCGCCGGATTAACTCAGGTAAGGGGGGTTTATCGTCGTTTAATGGGTATTATGGGTTAACTTGTAATGGGTAGTGATAAACCGTTGAATTGACCCTAATTGGGATGTTGAATGCTGAAAAATTGTGTTGGATAAGTTGTGTTAAAACTGAAATTGAATCTGTAATTGGATGGGTTGTGGTTTCCCGAACGTATAGCTTTTTACGGAATCGGAATCGGAGGTCCGGAAGTCCTCCAACGGCGGAAAATGCGGAGAATTCTGCATTCTGCTTCGTGTTAGCGCAAGAACAGCTTTCTGTCTTGCGTTAACCGGTTAACCCAGGGTGTTAACCGGTTAACACTGTTAGGAATTGTGAGGTATTGCTGTTTTGCTTGCGTTAACCGGTTAACCCAGGGCGTTAACCGGTTAACACTGTTGAGTTTTGCCAGAAAGCGTGTTCTGTGTTGCGTTAACCGGTTAACCCAGGGCGTTAACCGGTTAACACTGTTGGAAATTGGAAAAAATTGATATTTTAATGTTGTGAACATAATTGGTGATTGGCCTATATCGGTGTGTGATATAGTAGGGATTATTTCCCGTTGTTTTGAGTAGTATAGGTATTAGTAGAGTGTGCTAATACTGTGATTGATTAATTGGCATGACATGATATGATTATGTGATAAATGTGCTGATGATGTGTGAAAGTATGCATAATGTTGTGAATGTATATATTATGTATGTGTTGGTGAATGGACTGTTTTATGGCTTAGAGTGTGAGCATATGTCCATTGTGGATTGTTGTTGATGATGTTGCATTGCTAGGTGAATTAGCATGCATATTGTGGCCTTTATGGTGGTAGCTAATTCCCATGGTGAGGAATTAGTGAGTAAATCTTTGTAGATTGTTGTTGATGTTTGCATGCTAGGTGATTAGCGTGCATAGCATAGCCCTTGGGGTGGTAGCTGATTCCCATGGCGAGGAATTAGTGAGTGAGTCACTAGGTCTCAAATGAGTGGGACTAGTGGGCTTGGTAGCCGTATCTGGATTTGATCAGTGAGGTTGAACTATATATTCACGAATAGTCGGTACCGCATGCATGGAGTCTCATTGCATAATGTATGTATGGCGTATAATATGAATGGATGTATTCCAATATTATACGTGTGTTTGTGTTGGCATTGGGTATGAGTATGAATTGTGTTGGTATTGAGTATGCCATTTGAGTTGATGTGCCGTTACCGAATGTGTGATATGATTAGGGTGACTAATGTGTTATTTACTTAGCATTACATGATATTTTATAATGCTTATTATATCGACTGAGGAACTCACCCTTACAACTATTTTTCAGGTAACGAGCAGTGATTGAGTAGAAGCTAGTGCTTGGAGTCTAGTGTAGTCTCCTTAGTGGGTCATGCTCTGATAGATGTAACATCGGGACGGGATGTTTTACCTTGTTGAATAGTTTTACATGTAATGTGTTACATGTTTTGCATGATTGATTTGATTTCTATCCGCTGCGTATTGTGCAAATGCTTTATGTTTTGAATTAATAAAAGAGCATGACAGTTATTATGGTGAATGGTGTGAAATGAGTGTGTGACACCCTTAATTGCATAATTACTCTGATTGATATATTGCTATTTTAATTAAATATTTGGGGTATTTTAGAAGGGTGTTACATTAGTGGTATCAGAGCATAGTCGGTCGAGTCGAGTCGTAATTATTCTGTTTCCCTGTACGTGATAGGTGTTGTGTAACCCTATCAGTACTTATTGTTTTAGCTTGTTGGGTTTTCAGAATAGAGATGGCTGGAAGAGGTAGAGATGATGCTGCGATTGCTGAGGCTCTGGGTATGCTAGCTGGAGTACTTGGAGGGAATCCGAATGTTGTGGGAATGGGAGCTGCTCGTCAACTGAGTGAGTTCCAGAAGAATAATCCTCCAATGTTCAAGGGAGCATACGATCCAGATGGTGCTCAGAAGTGGTTGAAGGAGATCGAGAGGATCTTCCGAGTGACTGAGTGTGCCGATAACCAGAAGTTCAGGTTCGGTACGCATATGCTGTCAGAAGAAGCAGATGATTGGTGGGTTGCTACCCGCACTGAGTTGGAATCTGCTGGGAATGCTGAGATCACTTGGGCTGTGTTCAGAGAGAGATTCCTGAGGAAGTACTTTCCAGAGGATGTCAGAGGAAAGAAAGAGATAGAGTTCTTGGAATTGAAGCAGGGCAGCCGGTCTGTTACTGAGTATGCTGCTAAGTTCACAGAGCTGTCGAAGTATTACACTCCCTATGATGAGGCTACTGGGGAATTTTTGAAATGTGTGAAGTTTGAGAACGGGTTACGTCCCGAGATCAAGCAGGCTATTGGGTATCAGCGGATTAGAGTGTTTTCTGATTTGGTTGACTGTTGCAGGATCTTTGAACAGGATACCAAGGCCAGAGCGGAGAGCTATCAGCAGAGGGTTGATAGGAAAGGCAAGAATCAGAATGATCGTGGGAAACCGTATGCAGCTGGCAAAGGTTTTCAGAGGCAGAGTGGGATGAAGAGGCCTAGTGGGGGAGACTCCAGTGCCCCTGCTAAGTGTTACAGATGTGGTCAGGCTGGACATCGTGTCCATGAGTGTACCAGTGCTGAGAGGAAGTGTTTCAAGTGTGGAAAAGGTGGTCACTTGGCTGCAGAGTGCCGGTTGAAGACTGTGACTTGTTTCAACTGTGGAGAGGTGGGTCATATCAGTCCACAGTGTCCTAAGCCGAAGAGAGAGAACCAGTCGGGAGGCAAGGTCTTTGCTTTATCGGGTTCTGAGACTTCTGCAGATGATCGTTTGATCCGAGGTACGTGTTATATTAATGGCTTTCCTCTTGTAGCTATTATTGACACAGGTGCGACTCATTCCTTTATATCTTTGGATTGTGCTGTGAAACTTAAGTTAGAGATATCTGAGATGCATGGTAGTATGGTGATTGATACTCCTGCGAAGGGTTCAGTGACTACTACTTCAGTTTGTTTAAATTGTCCTTTGAGTATTTTTGGTAGAGACTTTGGGATGGACCTAGTGTGTCTTCCACTAGTGCAGATTGATGTTATTTTGGGTATGAACTGGTTGGTGTGTAACCGAGTTTATATCAACTGTTTTGATAAGACTGTGATTTTTCCTGAGATTGAGGAAGGAAAGGATTTGTTTCTATCAGCAAGGCAGGTGAATGAGGCAGTAGCAGATGGGGCAGAGTTGTTTATGCTGTTAGCGACTTTGGAGGCTAAAGATAAACTGGTGATTTGCGATCTAGCTGTGGTGTGTGATTTTCCTGATGTGTTTCCGGAAGAAGTGAATGAATTACCGCCAGAGCGTGAAGTTGAGTTCTCGATTGATTTGGTACCTGGTACTAGGCCGGTGTCGATGGCTCCGTACCGTATGTCTACTGTTGAGTTAACTGAATTGAAGAGTCAGTTGGAAGATCTGTTGGATAAGAAATTTATTCGTCCGAGTGTGTCACCGTGGGGTGCACCAGTGTTATTGGTTAAGAAGAAAGAAGGTACTATGAGGTTGTGTGTGGACTACAGGCAACTGAATAAAGTGACGATCAAGAATCGGTATCCTTTGCCGAGGATTGATGATTTGATGGATCAGTTGGTTGGTGCAAGTGTGTTCAGCAAAATAGATTTGAGGTCGGGATATCATCAGATACGTGTGAAAACTGAGGATATTCAGAAGACTGCTTTCAGAACGAGGTATGGACATTATGAGTATTCTGTAATGCCTTTTGGTGTGACTAATGCGCCTGGAGTGTTTATGGAGTATATGAATAGGATTTTCCATCCGTACCTAGATCAGTTTGTTGTGGTGTTTATTGACGATATTTTGGTGTATTCGAAATCTGAAGAAGAGCATGCTGAGCATTTGAGAGTGGTTTTAGGAGTTCTACGAGAAAAGAAGTTATTTGCTAAACTGTCAAAGTGTGAATTTTGGTTAGAAGAGGTTAGTTTTCTTGGTCATGTGATTTCAAGAGATGGTGTTGCTGTTGATCCTTCTAAGATAGAAGCGGTATCTAAGTGGGAAGTTTCGAAGTCAGTTTCGGAGATAAGGAGTTTTCTTGGTTTGGCTGGTTATTATAGGAAGTTCATCGAGGGATTTTCTAAGTTGGCGTTACCGTTAACGATGTTGACTAGAAAGGGGCAAGCGTTTGTTTGGGACTCAAAATGTGAAGAAGGTTTCCAAGAGTTAAAGAGAAGGTTAACTACTGCTCCTATTCTGATATTACCGAGTTCGTCGGAATCATTTGAGGTTTACTATGATGCTTCATTGTTGGGTTTGGGTGGTGTGTTGATGCAGAATAAGCAGGTTATAGCTTATGCTTCGAGACAACTGAGGGTTCATGAGAGGAACTATCCGACACACGATTTAGAGTTGGCAGCCGTGGTATTTGTTCTGAAGTTATGGAGGCATTACTTGTACGGGTCAAGATTTGAGGTTTTCAGTGACCATAAAAGTTTAAAGTATTTGTTTGATCAGAAAGAGCTGAATATGAGACAGAGGAGATGGTTAGAGTTTCTGAAGGATTATGACTTTGGTTTGAATTACCATCCGGGTAAAGCAAACGTAGTAGCTGATGCATTGAATCGGAAATCATTGCATATGTCTATGTTAATGGTTAAGGAACTGGATTTAATTGAGCAGTTTAGAGACTTGAGTTTGGTGTGTGAGAGTACTCACAATAGTGTTAAATTGGGAATGTTGAAGTTAACGAGTGGTATTCTGGATGAGATTAAAGAAGGTCAGAAATCCGATGTACTTTTGGTTGATAAGTTGACTCTAGTGAATCAAGGTCAAGGTGGTGAATTCAGAGTTGATGAGAATGGTGTTTTGAAATTTGGTAATCGGGTGTGTATTCCGGATGTTACCGAGCTTAAGAAGAGTATTCTGGAGGAAGGACATCGTAGTGGTCTGAGTATTCATCCTGGGGCTACGAAGATGTATCATGATTTGAAAAAGCTATTCTGGTGGCCGGGAATGAAGAGAGAAATTGCGAGTTTTGTTTATTCTTGTTTGACTTGTCAGAAGTCAAAGATTGAGCATCAGAAGCCGTCTGGGCTAATGCAACCGTTGGCTATTCCAGAGTGGAAGTGGGATAGTGTCAGTATGGATTTTGTTTCTGGTTTACCGAGGACAATTAAGAATTTTGAAGCTATTTGGGTGATTGTTGACAGATTGACAAAATCGGCTCATTTCATTCCGATCAGAATGGATTATCCGTTAGAGAGATTAGCCGAGTTGTATATTGAGAAGATTGTAAGTTTGCATGGTATTCCGTCGAGTATTGTTTCGGACAGAGATCCTAGATTTACATCGAAGTTCTGGGAAGGTTTGCAGAGGGCTTTGGGAACTAAGCTGAGATTGAGTTCTGCATATCATCCGCAGACTGATGGTCAGACTGAGAGGACGATTCAGTCACTAGAGGATCTTTTGAGGGCTTGTGTTTTGGAAAAGGGAGGTGCTTGGGATTGTTATTTACCTTTGATTGAGTTTACCTACAACAATAGTTTTCATTCGAGCATTGGTATGGCACCGTTTGAAGCTTTGTATGGTAGGAGATGTCGGACGCCTTTATGTTGGTACGAGTCCGGTGAGAGTGTTGTGGTTGGACCGGAGATTGTTCAACAGACTACGGAAAAGATTAAGATGATTCAGGAGAAGATGAGAATTGCTCAGAGTCGTCAGAAGAGTTATCACGACAAGAGGAGGAAGTCACTTGAGTTTCAAGAGGGAGATCATGTGTTTCTTCGTGTTACTCCGATAACTGGGGTTGGTCGAGCTTTGAAGTCGAAGAAGTTGACACCTCGATTTATTGGTCCTTATCAGATTTGGAGAGGATAGGGGAGGTAGCCTATCGTATCGCTTTACCGCCGTCGCTTGCGAATTTGCATGAGGTTTTTCATGTGTCTCAGTTGAGGAGATACATTTCTGACCCGTCGCATGTGGTCCAAGTAGATGATGTACAGGTGAGAGATAACCTGACTGTTGAAACATCACCTATGAGGATAGAGGATCGAGAGTTGAAGCAGTTGCGGGGTAAAGAGATTGCCTTGGTGAAGGTAGCTTGGGGAGGACCAGCAGGTGGCAATGTGACTTGGGAACTTGAGAGTCAGATGAAGGAATCCTATCCAGAGTTATTCGCTTGAGGTATGTTTTCGAGGACGAAAACTCTTTTAGTGGGGGAGAGTTGTAACACCCCGATAAAAAATAAGATAATTATTTAATTTAAGTTAATATTATATTTATTAATTTAATTAAATAATTGGAATTTTTGGATTATTATTATTATTATTATTATTGGAATAATAATTATTGGAAAGTATATAAGTTGGAAATAAGGAAAAAGAGTTCCATTTTGGTAAAAAGAGTTTTCACGTGAAAAGCAGAGAAGCGGCTGAAAAGAGGAAAAGGGCAAAGAGACAGAGCAAGAGGAAGAAGGTTGGAGAAGAGAAAAGCTTGAAGCTTAAAGATTCGCCGGATTAACTCAGGTAAGGGGGGTTTATCGTCGTTTAATGGGTATTATGGGTTAACATGTAATGGGTAGTGATAAACCGTTGAATTGACCCTAATTGGGATGTTGAATGCTGAAAAATTGTGTTGGATAAGTTGTGTTAAAACTGAAATTGAATCTGTAATTGGATGGGTTGTGGTTTCCCGAACGTATAGCTTTTTACGGAATCGGAATCGGAGGTCCGGAAGTCCTCCAACGGCGGAAAATGCGGAGAATTCTGCATTCTGCTTCGTGTTAGTGCAGGAACAGCTTTCTGTCTTGCGTTAACCGGTTAACCCAGGGTGTTAACCGGTTAACACTGTTAGGAATTGTGAGGTATTGATGTTTTGCTTGCGTTAACCGGTTAACCCAGGGCGTTAACCGGTTAACACTGTTGAGTTTTGCCAGAAAGCGTGTTCTGTGTTGCGTTAACCGGTTAACCCAGGGCGTTAACCGGTTAACACTGTTGGAAATTGGAAAAAATTGATATTTTAATGTTGTGAACATAATTGGTGATTGGCCTATATCGGTGTGTGATATAGTAGGGATTATTTCCCGTTGTTTTGAGTAGTATAGGTATTAGTAGAGTGTGCTAATACTGTGATTGATTAATTGGCATGACATGATATGATTATGTGATAAATGTGCTGATGATGTGTGAAAGTATGCATAATGTTGTGAATGTATATATTATGCATGTGTTGGTGAATGGACTGTTTTATGGCTTAGAGTGTGAGCATATGTCCATTGTGGATTGTTGTTGATGATGTTGCATTGCTAGGTGAATTAGCATGCATATTGTGGCCTTTATGGTGGTAGCTAATTCCCATGGTGAGGAATTAGTGAGTAAATCTTTGTAGATTGTTGTTGATGTTTGCATGCTAGGTGATTAGCGTGCATAGCATAGCCCTTGGGGTGGTAGCTAATTCCCATGGCGAGGAATTAGTGAGTGAGTCACTAGGTCTCAAATGAGTGGGACTAGTGGGCTTGGTAGCCGTATCTGGATTTGATCGGTGAGGTTGAACTATATGTTCACGAATAGTCGGTACCGCATGCATGGAGTCTCATTGCATAATGTATGTATGGCGTATAATATGAATGGATGTATTCCAATATTATACGTGTGTTTGTGTTGGCATTGGGTATGAGTATGAATTGTGTTGGTATTGAGTATGCCATTTGAGTTGATGTGCCGTTACCGAATGTGTGATATGATTAGGGTGACTAATGTGTTATTTACTTAGCATTACATGATATTTTATAATGCTTATTATATCGACTGAGGAACTCACCCTTACAACTATTTTTCAGGTAACGAGCAGTGATTGAGTAGAAGCTAGTGCTTGGAGTCTAGTGTAGTCTCCTTAGTGGGTCATGCTCTGATAGATGTAACATCGGGACGGGATGTTTTACCTTGTTGAATAATTTTACATGTAATGTGTTACATGTTTTGCATGATTGATTTGATTTCTATCCGCTGCGTATTGTGCAAATGCTTTATGTTTTGAATTAATAAAAGAGCATGACAGTTATTATGGTGAATGGTGTGAAATGAGTGTGTGACACCCTTAATTGCATAATTACTCTGATTGATATATTGCTATTTTAATTAAATATTTGGGGTATTTTAGAAGGGTGTTACACCCACAACGTGTCTTTGGATAATATCATCATAGCATAGAATACATTCATCCTTTAACATGTTCAAAATATAGTTTCATTATTTCTAAGCATATAAGAGCATATCTTATATGTGAATCATGCACTTAATCATAGTAAATATCCTAGGTTCATAGGAGACCAGTTTAAATTGGTCATAATACATTGCAAAACTCATTTTTGGAAGTTTAAGCTTTGTGAGTCGACTCATGACTCAGAGCAAAACCTTCGGGTCCGAACAGGTCGAGTCATAGGTCGACTCAGACCTAAAATAAACTCTGTTTGAGTCGACTCATCCCCTGTTTGAGTCGACTCATCCCCTGTTTGACTTAATTTTCTACTGTGTAACTTTGCAAAATATTTCTGTTATGTTAGTTATTTGTCCATGCATCATATAAATATTCAAATGTCTCTTCTTCAGCAAATTAACAAGAAAAGTGAAAGATATACACCAAAGTGCTCATCATCTTCATTCTTCATTGCATTTCCCAATAATCACACATAATAATCTTTGTTGAGCATTGTGCATTGCAATTGTGATAACGTTCAAATAAGATTGGATTATCTTAGTTTGGGTTGAGACTTTGTGTGGGTTTTTCTTGAATAAAACCCTTGAGGTTTTATCCTCCAAGAATTGGGTTTTTTTGCACTAACCTTTGCTTCGCAGATTCAGCCGAGTGAAATGTTTGAAGAACGGAAGGTTCGGTCAAACAAGTAGCGGTAAACGGAGGATTGTGAAGAAAGCTTAGGGATCAAGCGACTTGTGTTCGAAATCAGTCGAGTTGAAGTTTTGGAGAATGTGGCATTCTTGCAATAAGGTAGCGGTAATCGGAGGTTTGTCCGAAGCGCTTGAAGGACTTGGTTCAACTTGAATCAAGGGGAGAGAATATAATAGGACCTGCAACAACTCTAGGGGTTGATTGGTTGTGATCATTTGTTCTCTTGTATTAACTTTGCAACGTGTTAATAAAAAGATCTCAATTCTAGATTTAGAATTGAGGGCAGACGTACCCTAAGCGAGCATGATAGGGGAACTGCCTCAACAAATTCGGTCTTGTTCTCTTTATCTCTTAACTCTTTAAATTCTGCATTAACTATGTTTTGTGTGAAATTAGTCGTAAAATCAATATCGCTTGATTGATGTGCATAATAATTGTTCGATAAATTGTTGCAATCACTTTGATTGCAACTGAGTAAAATTCTGCACATTCAATTTGAGTGAAATTGAAACTTGGTGTGAAGTGCACACCAAGTGTTCGATAAAATTAATCTTGCACAAACTTAGTAATATTTTCCTTGATCTCTTATTGTGTTAAGCATTATTAGAGGTAACGATGTTAAGGATCATAGTTGTTAATCAATTGATTTAGATAAGGGTTGATATTCTCTATCTTAAGTAATTCCACTCGGTTTCACGTATATCCGATCTTTCCATTAATGGATTGTTTAGACGATTACTATCTAGGGTTCTTCCGCAACCGTTGAAAACTTTAAAAAGCGCAAAACTTCAAAACTGATATATTCAACCCCCCTTCTAGATCAGTAATATCGTCTAGCAAGTGGCATCACGAGCGTCGGTTCATCTAGTGCTTCACATATAACTTCTTAGAAAATGAGTAACGATCCTAAATGGGCGTACAATAGGGCGCCTATTTTTACCAGTGAAAACTATAGTTATTGGAAAGATTATATGCATATCCATATCAACTCTATTGATAGGAAAGTATGGAAAGTCATCAAAGATTGTCCTATGGAAATAACCATGACCAATGCAGATGGTTTTGTTGTATTTAAACCTAAAGCACAATGGAATGAAGAAGATGACAAAAAGTATAACTATGATTGGAAAGCCACAAATATGCTCATTGCCGCTTTAGGTGTTGATGAGTATTATATAGTTTCCCATTGTACTAGTGCTAAAGCTATGTGGTACTCATTGCAAATTACCCATGAGGGAACCAATGCTGTCAAACTAACTAGAACCAACACCCTAACTCAAGAACTTAACCTTTTTCATATGGAAGATGGTGAAACCATTGCTGATATGCAAAAGAGATTTTCTCATCTAATCAATCGGTTAAATGCTCTTGGTAGAAATACCCCTAATGATGTTGCTACTAATAAAATCTTAAGATGTCTTAACAGGGATTGGCTACCAAAAGTCGTCGCGATCAAGGAAGCCAATGATCTAAGAACATTGGACATGACGACATTGTTCGGTAAGCTTCAAGAGCATGAGCAAGAGCTCATGAATCTTTAGAAACATGAGAAGAATCAAAAGAAGGAGAAGAAGGAGAAAGACAAGAACACCGAAAGGAAGTCTATTGCTTTAAAGGCTTCAAGATGTAAGTCATTCACCAATGATGTGTGTGAAAGTGAGTCATGTGATGATGACAAAGATTCGAATGAAGACATGGGGTTGTTCGTTAGGAGGTACAACCGATGCCTTAGAAAAAGTGAAGTCCAACATTCAGACAAAAATCTTGTCAACTATAGAAGACAACCAAAATTCCTGAATCGAGAGGAAGGCAAGACAAACAAGTCAAAAGGATCATGATTTAATTGCGGAAAGGCCGGTCACTATAAGCCAGAGTGTCCCTTATTGAAGAAAGACAAAGGAAAAGACAAACGCCATAACAAACCTAGCAAACCTAGAAGAGCATGGGAGAGGGATAGTGAGCCCTCAAGCGATGATAATTCAAGTGATGAAGAAGAAATTGTCAATCTTTGTCTTACAGCTCATTAAAAGAAGAAAAAGAATGTAAGTCATTCCAAATATGATCATACTGATAAAATGTCTTATGCTGATTTGCAAAATGCCTTTAGTACTCTACACAACGAGGCCAAGGAAGCTTTTAAACGCTTGGCCTCTAATAGAAAATTTTCAGTCATTTAGAAAAGAAGATTTCTGATTCCGAAAAGGAATTAGAAACTCTTAAGAAATCTATGATAGAGGCTACTAAAGGAAAATCGTTAGACGATAAGGGATTTTGGTTTAGATGGTCTGGATGTGAAACTTATCACATTTGGTAAAGAGAGGTTAGAACTTTCCAAGCTAAATTAGACAAGGCTTTACAACCTAAAGTCACCTTTGCTATTGATCAATCACATTTTAGAAGCAATATGAATAATCCTTATCAAATACACTTATGTGGGTAAGGATCAAGTTAGCAAAAGCAACTTTCATCCGAACTTAAATTGTCTATATAGTTGCAAAAAGGGACATACTATTGCTAAATGTCGATTTAGGAGATTTTTAGTTCCTAAATTCATTTTTTGATGGTTTCCCAAATGTAACCAAAGTTTCACTCACACACTAGGACCCAATGAAAATTGGGTACCTCCTTCCCTTGTTTAAATTTGTAGGGGGAATGTCTTGAGGATACGGAGAAAACATGGGTTCTCGATAGTGGATGCTCAAGACACATGACATGTGGCTCTTCCTTATTCTTTGACTTTGTGGCTAATAAGAAAGGGTTTGTGACCTACGGTGACAATAACAAGGGAGCTATACTCGGAAAAGGTAGTGTAGGTAATCCCTCATCTACTACCATCTCAGACGTCCTTTTAGTTAAAGACCTTTACCACAATCTCATTAGTATTAGCCAATTATGTGACAAAGGGTATAAAGTCTCGTTTTCAAAAGATTGTTGCATGATTGAACATAATGATAATAAGAATGATATGCTTAAGGGTTGGAGGGAAAATAATGTATACATGCTTAACTTGAATGAAGTATCCTCGACAAGCGCTAAATGTCTCGTCTCCATGATGTCGCATTACGCGAAAAACCGGCGGGAAAATGAAACAACAGAGCCGCCACGGTGGGTTATTTATCCCAAAAGAGGGAAAGGAAACGCTCGAAGTAAACCTGGGAAAGACATGGTCTCGCGACCAAAGAGAGATGGGATCGGGAGTCGGTTATGCGAAGGGAAGGTATTAGCACCCCTACGCATCTGTCGTACTCGACGGGATCCACGCACAAAAGGAAGGATAAGGTTGCTAAAAACTGCTCAAACACCACACAAGGCTGGAAGGAAACACAAGAAAGACAGAAGAAACTAACTCGGCAGGATATCGCATCCTAGGCCTACGTAGTCTGTCAGGCACAGACATCAGAGTCGACGTAGTTCGGGACGGGGGAAACGTGCTCGCTAGGATGTCGCATCCTATGCATACGTATCTTCTCTGACAGGGGAAGAATCAGAGCACTCGTAGCTCGGCTAACGCACACCAAACAAAACCACACAGGAAACGACTGCCAATCGCTGGACTTACGTCAGACTCCACACAAAACAGGCAAACATGGAAACCGAATGCCAATCGCTGGACTTACATCAGACTCCGAACCAACAAACACACACAGGAAACCAAATGCCAATCGTTGGACTTACATCAGACTCCAAGCACACAACAAACACACACACACAGGAAACCGGCTGCCAATCGCTGGACTTATGTCAGACTCCTACTCACACAAAGGGTTGAAAAAGAAAAAAGGGCGCCCAGAGAGATCAGCTCATCTCCTGCCTACGTACCTCATCTGGTATGAGGATCAGGGCGACGTAGTTCCCCTACGCAGGGAAAAAAGGACTAGCCTAACCAGATACAAAGGGAGACACAAGCTACTAGGGAGACTACGACTCGAGCCTAGAAGTTATCATGCATACCATCCCTATGTTAAGGTTTCTATCTAACTTGCACAGGGAGCAAGCTATCCTAAATAGCACAGGCAAATACATACAAGCACACAAAGCAAGCACACACACTATATGCAAACAATTGGGCTCATACAAGGTTAGGCTGTGAAATACAAGCCAACTGGAATGGGGTGTGATTAGCTCTTAACCCTAACATTGAGAGTTAGGGTGAAGCAGATGAAATGGGGATGAGGATAAGACCTCATAGCTCTTATCCCTGGCCTGGGAGAGCTTCAGACAAATGAAAGTGTGGGAGTTCAGAAAGTTGGAACTCTTCTCCACATATGAATGACACAACAAAGATCTTGGGTTAATATCCACAATGCATCAACACATGGTGTGAGCAAAGTGGATGACACACTGAATAGCAGGAGATGGATTACACATCTCTTTTATCTGCCAATTGCCTCATAAGAGGACTTTTCCTGCTTGGCACAAAAGTAAACAAAGACAAGCATTGCCTCTTAAGGAGGGCTTCAGACAGGTGCCTGCCCACATAACAGGACAGGTCTTCCAGACTACATGAAGTCAGAGAGTTATACCTCAATGGTTAAGCAACCAAGCAAAGCAAAAGCAAGTTCAAAAGAACTCAAAGCAACTTAGGTACCTGAAAAAATCTAAATCAATCAGTTTACAAGTCAAACAAACAGACAAATAACAGTCAATCACACAATCAGACAGATAAAGCATTAGGCAACAATGTGCAAGCCACAAGCCAATTGGCACAACACAAATGACTTGGCATCAACCTACAAAGCAACATAAGGTTAGCCAACATCAATCAACTAATCAATCCAAATGAGTGAACCACTTCAACCATGGTAATGTGCTTCTTAACCTGAAATCCACAATCCAAATAGTGAGTCCAAACCACTAGGTCAAAGCCTAGGGTCAAAAGTAGGTCAAACATTCAAAACAGAACATGAAATTTAACATGAATCAACTTCATTCAATCAAGAACACATTCCAAAAGGTCCCATATCAATATAATTAACCAAAAGCATTTAATGAACCAAACATGGCAAGGTATGCAAATTGTGACCACATTGTGACATCAGAAGACATAAATGCACATTAAATAAAAAATGATTCAAATAATCTTGGAAAAATTCATGAGTAAACAGGACATACAACATGATCATCAAACAAAAAATTAGAAGCATTGGACATCATTAGGCATGGCAATCACATAGCATAAGTCAAGACAAGCACATGTGTGACACAAATTGTCACACCAAGTTAGCATAGGCATAAAACAGGGATGGATCATGGTAAATACCTCAAAAGAAAGCCAAAACAACATACAACATGTCTAGAAATAGTATACAAAAATTCAGAAGCATTGGATAAGCCACAAGCATTTTGTGATCAAATGAAGTTCAAGGCAATTTTAAAGCTCAAATGTGATCAACCAGAATGAAAAATCTCAATTAAATCATAAATGATCCAAATAATTCCAACAAAATTCATGCTCATTCACAACATCCATAACATGCATCATACAAAAAATCAGGACAATTGGAGATCATTTGGCATGGCAAACACATCATGTAAGTTGAACATCACAAGGTATGACACAAAATGTCACACCAACTTAGCATGATCATAAAACAGAAATGACAAGTGATAAAAATACCAAATCAGCACCAAAATGTCAAGCAATGTGTCTAGTTATAGCATGCAAAATTTCACATTCATTGGATAAGAATCAAGCATTTCATGATCAAACGAACAAGGCAATGTCAAACATACATACATGTGCAAACTCCTTAGACAAAATATTTTCCAGGCCAGGCACAACTTGCACTTTGATACTCATAAAAAAACTAGATAGAATGAGGAACATAATGCAAAAAATTGGGAATCATTTGGTTGATTTTTCAATTTTTAATGAATTTTGGAAGTTGAGAAAAATTTGAAATGAAATGTGAAGCCAAACATGAAATAATGAAGAAAATGGTGAAAAAGGCAATTGAAGAATGATCTCAGCCAGGCTCGAACCGTGCACAATTTCAAACTACCTAGCGCGCCAATCCAAAACGACAACGTTTGAACACCTAAACCCTAACGCGCGCTGCTGCATGGATTCAAAAATCCGCAGGAAATCCACATGAACTCGTGGATGAATTCGCAGGAAAACATATACGTTTCGCACCAAAATTCGCAGGAAACCTGGACATGCATGAACACGATGAAGATCATGAAGATCTTCATCTGGAAATTTCCAGATCCAACAAAATGTTCCAGAAATCCATAAAAGTTATACCAAACGATTCGCCATGCATCATACAATCACAATCCATAAACATTTCATGAGAAAACACATAAACACGCATGGATCGAAGGAATCAAAGTTTATCATCAAAACTTCAAATGCATGGATCTTTGTGCACAATGCATCATTTCACTCCATTCAAAGCTCAGATTCATCACTAATCTATGAACTACACAACTAGCATAATGGATTTGTGAATTAAAGAGGTCGAAAAACCAACCTCTTGATGAACAGAGTTGAATCCACGTGCTTCCAAGGTTTGGCAATGCTCAGATCTCTTCCAATATGCTCCTTGAGATGGATGATGATGAAATGGAAGCTTAACAATGCATGAAACAAACTGAATCTCCAACTGCCATGAATGCTTCACTCTATGAACATGAACAATACAGTCACGATTTCTCTTGAATCTTGATCCAAATATGCTCAACAACACTTCATGATGATGAATGGATCCCTGAAAAGTGCTTGTGTTTGAAGAACTTAGCAAAAAAAAGTGAGAGAAAAAATTTGAAGAATTTGTGATTCTAGATCTGGAATTGGTAATTGTGATGAAAACAGTTATGATTAAGCATATATACTCTATGCTAATCATGTTTAGGAAAGGATTAAGGCAAATGCACATGTGATTAAGGAGTTTGTGGTGTGAATGCAAAAAATGAAATTTTCTCTCCATGCACCCTCATGCACGTGAACAGTGCATGTTCAATGTCAAAAATGCCTTAAAATGGTTTCATGCACATGTTGGAATTGATTTGGTATGCATATGTTCAACCAAAATGAAGTTATGGAATTTCTTCCCAAAATCTTCATGAATGAGCCAATGCCATGCAAATGAGAATTCATGTCAAATGATGATATGCTTGGAAAATACATGTTATAAGGATCAATATGCAAAAAGAACCACTCAAATTGGCCTTTTGGTTTGAAAGTTATGCTCATTTGAAGTTTAAACCACACTTTGCCATGATTGGACCATATCTCCTCAACCACACATGAGAAATTCATGATCTTGGACTTTTTGGAAATGGGAGAGAAAGATCTTCAACTTTCATGTTGTACAAAATTTCATTTGAAGCTTTCTTGACGATGTAATCTTGAGTCGAAGTTGGTCCAAAACATTTCCATTTTTGGAAAGTTCAAATTACAGGTCACCTGCTATTTTTGGAAAGTCTTGATCTGACTTCAAATTCTTCAATGTTGATGATTGAGATGTTAAATGAGACTTGTTTACACATGAATAAAGCATCTCTAACCACTTCCCATCTCCAAATCCATAGTTGAATTGACAGTTGACTTTTGTTGACTTTTCAGGGTCTCAGATGAATTGCACATGGGCTGATGATCTCTGAGCCTCCAATACTTGGCCAAACCACTTAAAAATGATCCTTGAATCATGTGAACTCATTGTACCAACCCTAGGGATTTGATCTCATGGAGAATGCTCTTGTTGCCTTGCACAGTTGAATCTCCTAACCAGTCTTGCCTGATGACATGATGGACTATGAAATGACAATGCAATGTTAATGACCTAAACATGAAATGTATGTACAAATGGGAGGTGAAAATTTGAGGTGCTACAGCTGCCCCTATTCAATCAATTGGGAACCTGAACGGATGAGAGCAACGACTGTCAGACTTTCAAAGTAAACAGGGATTGAATACCGAAGAACCGTAGCAATTTGCACTCTGCGGGATATGATACAGGATATTTGCACCAGCGACTAGACAAGACGTTTACCGATGACTCCACTGGGGGAGTTTTGATTTTTATCAATGAAAAGATATAGCCAGACGTCAACGGACGACTAGGAAAAACTCGACGTTTATCGACACCAACGGAGAGGTGACCAGACATCAACGGATAAATGGGGAGACTCGACCAGACGTCAACGGACGAACGGGAGAAGCTCGAAGTTTATCGACACCAACGGAGAGGTGACCAGACATTAACGAATGACTGGGAAGACTCGACCAGACGTCAACGGACGAACGGGAGAAGCTCGACGTTTATCGACACCAACGGAGAGGTGACCAAACATTAACGAATGACTGGGAAAGACTCGACCAGACGTCAACGGACGAAAGGGAGAAGCTCGACGTTTATCGACACCAACGGAGAGGTGACCAGACATTAACGAATGACTGGGAAAGACTCGACCAGACGTCAACGGACGAACGGGAGAAGCTCGACGTTTATCGACACCAACGGAGAGGTGACCAGACATTAACGAATGACTGGGAAAGACTCGACCAGACGTCAACGGACGAACGGGAGAAGCTCGATGTTTATCGACACAAACGGAGAGGTGACCAGACATTAACGAATGACTGGGAAAGACTCGACCAGACGTCAACGGACGAACGGGAGAAGCTCGACGTTTATCGACACCAACGGAGAGGTGACCAGACATCAACGAATGACTAGAGTAGGACTCGACGTTTACCGACATCGAAAGAATGGTGTTTACCGACACCAAAAAAAGGGACACACACGGGTGCAAACATGACACCTACCGGTATCACAAGAACGACATCTTCAATATGTCAAGGCAAGGCTAAACACTTGCTGGGGATCTCACTGGGGAGTATCAAGCTTTTCTTTTCACGGACGGGTGAGGAAATAAACCTCTCTGGGGAGTTATCAACCCTGAATGCGGTCAGGAGCAACTGTAGCAAATGTGCCGTACAGGTGTTGAACAACGATCCGCCTCTGGCGGGGATATGGTCTGATTAGGTTTCAACACATGAATGCATATGTTTGAATTTTTCTATGGCGTAATGCTCCATATTGAATGGAAATGCTACGCGATTTGAGGATGCAATGATTACTACATGCAAAATGCAAATGATGAAAACTCCTGCTGGGGAGCAAACTGATCAGATTCTCTGACTCTGTGGGGATACTCTGTCTGAGGAATACTCTGCGGGGAGTAAAACCACCTTCTCACTCATGCTGGAGAATAGCATTGCTGCTGGAGAAAGGATAGATCCCAACGGGGACTCCGCTAGGGAAACAACCAATGGCGACTTCACTGAGGAGAGCTGCCAATCCACAGGTAGGATAAACTCTGCTGGAGATAACTTTCACGGAACCTGATCCACTCGGGGAACCTGCTGGGGAAAACCATCAACACAAACCCTCTGCTAGGGAGATCCACTAAGGGAAAACATTTCACACCCTGATGGGGAAATGCATAACTCTGTTGGGGAAATAATATACCAGACCATGCTGGGGATAGACATCCACAACACTGTCGGGGAAAAGCGTTCATGACCACGCTGGGGATAGCAGTACTTCAAACCAGACTGCTGGGGAATAAACTCCACTGACACCTCCGCTGGGGATACCTCATACTTCCAACTCGGTGGGGATTAAAAAACTTCAGACTCAATGGGGAACTTGTCAGCTTTCAGACTAGTTGGCGGTAAACCACTTCCAGGCCTGCTGGGGAGTTAAAAATCCTTAGACCTGCTGGGGAATAAAATTCCACAGACGTCTCTGCAGGGGATAACAGTTCTGATAGCCTTCCGACTTGCTTGGGGAAATAGTCACTTCCAAGCCTACTGGGGAATCATCCTCAATCCGGCTGAGGAATTCCTGATCTTGACTACGCTGGGGAGACAAGTCTCGAACTTGCTTCAACTGTTGGGGAATATCCCCATCCTTTTGCACTTCCAGACAGTGCTAACAACATCCCTGATCAAACCATGGCTTATCTGCTTCAGCCAGGAATCCCAAGGTGATGACCTGCAAAACAGCACGACAAACATGCCCCAGGGGATTGCATGGACAAGATACGCTCAAGTGTCCTCAACATTCAAAATGATTTTCAAATTTTTTATCTTTCTGCACGTTATTGTCTAGCCTTCACGTTTTTATATGCAATGTTTATCAAAAATTCGGACGTTTTTGCAAACAAAACAGTAAAAATAAAAACCGGAGAGCAATTTATCTGAATAACGACTTTTATTGATTGAAAATGGGCCTGAAAAGGCGAATACATTGGGAAGCAATTCCTAGAAAGAGGTAATTGCGCACAAAAGGAAAAATAAACTATCCTAATGGCAATGTGAACACGGCATCCACTATTTCCCAATTCTGTTATGACTCACAGATCATCAATTTTCTCCCGAATTCCTTGCTTTCTGAGAAGAATGACTGGACCGGTCATACCCTTCGAGATGGTAGATCATGAAGCGCGATGAAGTACAGATAACTCTGACTGTAGTCTTCGCTTTAATCCCTCTTTTGCCTGGATCGCCCTTGCGGGTTTTCAATCCACCGGGATACCCATTTTTGCCTAAGCCGCCCTTGCGGGTTTTCGACTTACCGGGTGTACCAATTCTTTTCATTTTTTATCCCTAACTTTTGCCCGAACCTTTTCTCTCTTTTTTTTTTGGTTCGCCGGGATGCCCTTTTTTGCCTGGACTCTTTTATTCTTTTTGTCCAGCGGGTCAATTCATGCGAAGTATTTTTTGACTACATCTGAGTTAATAGGGGACGGGAAATCTTCACCTTCCATAGTTGTAAGCAACAAGGCTCCACCGGAGAAAACCTTCTTAACAACATATGGACCTTCATAATTAGGAGTCCACTTGCCCCTGTTATCTGTACCGGGAGGAAGGATCCTCTTCAAAACTAGATCACCAGTCTGATAGCTTCGCGGACGCACTTTCTGATCAAAGGCTCTCTTCATCCTTCTCTGATACAACTGCCCATGGCATACAGCTGCTAACCGTCTTTCCTCGATAAGGCTTAACTCGTTAAACCTTGTTCGAATCCACTCAACTTCGTCAAGCTTAACATCCAACAGAACTCTCAGAGAAGGAATCTCCACTTCAACAGGTAGGACTGCTTCCATACCATACACAAGGGAGTAAGGGGTTGCCCCGGTCAACGTACGTACTGAGGTACGGTACCCATGCAAAGCGAAAGGCAGCATCTCATGCCAATCCTTGTACGTCACGACCATCTTCTGCACAATCTTCTTGATATTCTTGTTTGCCGCCTCTACAACACTATTCATCTTCGGTCTGTAAGGAGAAGAATTGTGATGTTCAATCTTGAAATATTTACAAAGCTCTTTCATCATCTTGTTATTGAGATTCGAACCATTATCAGTAATGATTCTCTCAGGAACCCCATATCGACAGATGATTTCCTTCTTAATGAACCGGGCAACCACTTGTTTGGTAACATTAGCATAGGAAGCTGCTTCCACCCACTTGGTGAAGTAGTCAATCGCAACCAGGATGAAGCGATGTCCATTAGAAGCAGTAGGCTCAATCTTCCCAATCATATCAATGCCCCACATCGCGAACGGCCAAGGCGAATTCATGACATTCAGAGGGCTTGGTGGTACATGCACCTTATCAGCATAAATCTGGCATTTATGGCACTTCCGAGCATACTTGAAACAATCGGATTCCATAGTCATCCAGTAATAACCGGCTCTCAACAATTTCTTGGACATTGCGTGACCACCAGCATGGGTACCAAAAGATCCTTCATGCACTTCTTGCATCAACATGTCTGCTTCGTGTCTATCCACGCATCTGAGCAGAACCATGTCAAAGTTTCTCTTGTACAACACGTCATCCTGATTCAAATAAAAGCTTCCAGCTAGCCTTCTCAGGGTTTTCTTGTCATTCTTCGACGCACCTTCAGGATACTCCTGGCTCTTGAGGAAATTCTTAATGTCATAGTACCACGGCTTCTCATCAACGATAGACTCGGCTGCAAACACATACGCAGGCCTCTCGAGTCGATTCACCGCAACATGTGGCACATGATTCCACCAATGAACTTTGATCATAGAAGACAAAGTAGCCAATGTTGGTGTAAGCCCTAGAAGCCAATACGTTTGGTACTTGTATCGAATTATTTATTAATAATAAAAGGCTTTTTCTTTATTACGTTTGTTTAATAAAGTCCCTAGAATAGCTAGTCTGTTTAATGTATCAAGTATGACTTAATCATGAGATCACATTAAACATAAGGACACTACTCTTAAAGTATCCGTAGTCGAGCTTTAGTGTGAAGTGGGATAACATTAAAGCATTAAGACTATTATGTTTGTAGACTGATGATCACATCTCATGGATCATGGATAAAGAGTTATCAAGTCTTAAACATAGGTATGAATATTAAGAGTAATATTTATACCGGATTGTCCCGCTATGAGAATACTATATAGAAAGTTATGCAAAGTGTCATAAGTTATTCTCATGGTGATAATGGTGTATACCACTCTTCGACCTGAAACCACTATGGACCCTAGATGTAGAGTCGAGTGCTTTATTGCTGATCCAACGTTGTCCGTAACTGGATAACCATAAAGACAGTTGATGGGTACTCCACGAAGCATGCTAAGGGACATGAGTGACCTAGATGGAATTTGCCCATCCTGCGTAACAGGATAAATGTCTATGGGCCCAATATTGAACTGGACAAGGATGACACGGTCTATGCCTTGTGTTCAATATAGACATAAGGGCAAAGGGGTAATTATACACATAATTATTATCACAGAAGGTTTTGTCAGATCACTTGACATTTTCGTGTCTTGGGTAGCAGTGATGTGTTGCTAGATACCGCTCACTGTTTATTATGTTAAATACGTGATTTAATATAATTGCCAACGTCACGAAAACCTACAGGGTCACACACAAAGGACGGATTGATGAGAGATAGAGTAACTAAGGAATATCGTAAGGTACGGTGCCCTTAAGTGAATTATAGAACATCGTAAGGTACGGTGTACTTGAGTAGAATACGAAATATGGTAAGGTACCATGGGCTTAAGCGATTTTCGGCATATTATAAGATATGGGCCAAAATACACTTAAGTGGGCTTTTAGCTTGAAGCCCACACAAGTGGTTCTATAAATAGAACCCTTGTGCAGAAGCATTAATGGCGGTTGCATTCTTTTCGTTTTCACTCTCTCTCTCTCTCTCACTCAAAGCCTTCATTCGTACCAGCTAGCACTGAGATTGAAGGAACCCGTTCGTGTGGACTGAGTAGAGACGTTGTCATCGTTCAACGTTCGTGATCACTCCGTGGATCTGCATCAAAGGTTTTGATCGTCACAAGAGATCTGCACCAAAGGTTTCAACCGTCACAAGAGGTAAATATTCTATCACTGATCATGACCATTCGTAAGGATCTCTAAAGGAGAAAATTTTAATTTCCGCTGCGTTTTGGACCACAATTCTCCTTCAGCCAAGGCATCAGCCATCTGATTTTCATCCCGGGGGACATGATACAACTTCACCTTCTTGAAGAACGTCAGTATTCTTCTGGTGTAATCTCTGTAAGGAATCAAAAGCGGCTTATTGGTATTCCAATCTCCATTGACCTGATTAATCACTAGAGCGGAATCTCCATATATATCAAGAGTTTTGATCCTCAGATCGATGGCTTCTTCTATCCCCATGATACAAGCCTCATACTCAGCCTCATTGTTGGTTACGTCGAAAGTCAATCTGGCAGAAAAAGGTATATGAGCCCCTTTAGGGTTGATAAGAACTGCCCCAACACCGTTACCATTCACATTCACAGCCCCATCAAACATCAGTGTCCACTTGTCATCAGGATCCGGTCCTTCCTCGACAAGAGGCTCTTCACAATCTTTCATCTTCAGATACATGATGTCTTCATCAGGGAATTCAAACATCATCGGCTGATAATCATCAATCGGTTGCTCGGCAAGGTAGTCCGACAGAATACTACCTTTGATGGCCTTCTGCGACGTGTACTGAATATCATATTCTGTTAAAATCATCTGCCAACGGGCAACACGTCCGGTGAGAGCCGGCTTCTCAAATATGTACTTCACTGGATCCATCTTAGAAATCAACAAGGTAGTATGGTTCAGCATATACTACCTCAGTCGGCGAGCAGCCCAGGCCAAAGCACAGCAAGTTTTCTCGAGCTGTGAATATTTGATTTCACAGTCGGTAAACTTTTTGCTAAGTTAGTATATGGCATGCTCTTTTCGACCAGACTCGTCATGCTGTCCCAATACACACCCCATCGAGTTCTCAGTCACTGGCAGGTACATTATCAGAGGCCTCCCAGGAACTGGAGGTATAAGGACTGGAGGTTTCTGTAAATACTCTTTTATCTTGTCAAAAGCTTTCTGACAATCATCATTCCACCTGATTGCTTGATTCTTTATTAGCAATTTGAATATCGGTTTCACACGTGGCAGTTAGGTGAGATACAAACCGTGCAATGTAGTTCAATCTCCCTAAAAACCCATGAACCTGCTTTTCTGTTTTCGGTTCAGGCATCTCTTGAATAGCTTTTACTTTTGCTGGATCAACCTCAATCCCTTTTTCACTGACAATGAAGCCTAACAGCTTCCCGGATCTCACACCAAACGTACACTTGTTCGGATTCAGCCTCAGTTTGAACTTTCTTAGTCTGTCAAACAACTTCTGCAAATTTATCAGGCGCTCCTCTTCCGTCTGCGACTTCGCAATCATATCATCCACGTACACTTCAATCTCTTTGTGCATCATGTCATGAAAGAGAGTCGTCATAGCCCTCTGATAGGTAGCACCGGCATTCTTCAGCCCAAATGGCATCACCTTATAGCAAAACGTGCCCCAAGGTGTAATGAATGTCGTCTTTTCCATGTCTTCTGGCGCCATCTTGATCTGATTATAACCAGAAAAACCATCCATGAAAGAGAAAACCGAGGATTGAGCCGTATTATCAACCAATACATCAATGTGAGGTAATGGGAAATCATCTTTCGGACTCGCTCTGTTCAAATCCCGGTAATCGACACACATTCTGACTTTGCCATCCTTCTTCGGCACAGGAACGATGTTGGCCACCCACGGGGGATAAGTTGTCACTGACAGAAAACCCGCGTCCAACTGCTTCTGAACCTCTTCCTTGATCTTAACAGCCATATCAGGACTCGTTCTTCGAAGCTTCTGCTTGACTGAAGGACAATCTTCCCTGAGAGGTAGCCTATGCACCACAATATCGGTATCCAACCCAGGCATATCTTGATACGACCAGGCGAATATCTCCACATATTCTCTCAGCATCTCAATCAACCTTCTCTTGACATCTTCTTTCAAAGCAACCCCGATCTTAATATCTTTTCTGGCGTCCTCAGTACCAAGATTAACAATCTCCAACTCCTCCTGATGAGGTTGGATGACCCTCTCCTCTTGCTTCAACAATCTGACCAATTCTTTAGGGAGTTCACAGTCTTACTCACTCTCCTCTTCAGCTTGGTAGATGGGATTATTGAAGTCATACTGAGTCATAACATAACTGTTCATAGTGGGATCCGTAAGATCGATTCTGCATGTTTAATGCTTTGTTTTAGAAAAAAGAGTTCAAGAAAGTCACAAAAAACAAAAACATTGCCATTTTTATTATATTTTTTTTTTGAAAAATGAAAACAAAAATAGAAAGACAGGGATCACAAAATTGTTTGCAAAACGTCCTTTATTAATGATATCATTGAAAAACATGATGAGGCCCTACAATGAACCACTACGCCTTGGGCAGAACGTAGGGTTTTGTGCAAAATGAAAAACAAAAGAAAATTACTCTGTTTGAAGAGTAACTTGGACCACTTCTTCTACCGTCCAGTTGTTGATCGACTCCCCTAGTGCACACGGGCGAACCCAGTTGTCTAGATCACAATCACTGTCGCAGTCTTCACCACCGGTTGCAAAGACGTCACCGTGATTCATCAGCCCAGTGCTGGTAAAGGTACTCGGCCCCTTTTGCTCAATCTGCTCCGCCTGTAGAGGTTGATAACCAATACCGAACTTGTCTTCTTTGATAGGAAAATCCACCATCTTGCCCCAACCTTCTGTCTTGCCAAAGTTGACAACTTCCATAGCCTGCTTGTACGATGCAATTGAGGCACCTGGCTTCTTCTGCTCAGCGAAAGCCACCCTCTCAAGAGCAACAGTGTCGAATGCCTGGCATAAAGTTTCATGGATCTCGCCATCCACCTCTACATACTTGAAAGAGGATAGGTGACTCACCAGAATGTCTTCTTCACCACACACAGTCACAATCTGACCGTTCCAGACATACTTCAACTTCTGGTGGAGAGTTGACTAAACTGCCCCAGCTGCGTGAATCCAAGGACGCCCCAATAAACAACTATATGCGGGCTGGATGTCCATCACATAGAAGACAATACTGAACACCTCTGGGCCAATCTTCACCGGCAATGTGACTTCACCAAAAACAGACCGTTTGGATCCATCAAAAGCGCGAACAATCAGATCACTCGGAGTGAGAACAACCCCTTCAACATCAATCTTGCCTAGAGTCTTCTTAGGCAGCACATTCAAAGATGAGCCAGTGTCTACCAACACATGTGACAACACTGCGCCTTTGCACTCCATAGTGATATGCAGGGCTTTGTTATGGTTGCGACCTTCAGGCGTCAAGTCCAAATCTGTGAACCCCACACCATGCCTGGTACTCACATTAGCAATCACACCCTCCAACTGGTTGACAGAGATCTCCTGAGGCACGTAAGCCAGATTCAACATCTTCAACAAGGCATTACGGTGTGCCTCAGAGCACAAAAGCAACGAGAGTATAGAGATTTTGGACGGAATTTGATTCAGCTGATCTACAATCTTGTAGTCACTCTTCTTTATAATCTTCATAAACTCCTCCACGTCTTTCTCAAACGAACCCTCAGGCGCTTCCTTCTGGACCGGTTCTTCATCAACCACGGCTTGCTTACCCTTAGCTTTGGCGAGAGCCTCAGCATTGTTATCTCTCAACGGTTGGGGTGCAAACAGACGACCGCTTCTAGTGAAACCTCCGGGTCCTCCAACATTGTCCACAACTGGACTTGCAATCACAGGAGTTCTACTAGGCACACCAATAGTCACATGAGACTGATTAACTGGCCTGACCTGACTTTCAGCCCTTCGGTTACTACGGTACGCATTGTCATACTTCCACGGCACAGCCCTACTATCAACAACCCTTCTACCCGAAGCAACAATAGTAGTGGGAGCACTGACGGTTACGGGCGCAGAAATGGTAACAGGAGTACCAACAGTTGTAGGCGCATTAACGGTTCTCTGGTCACGTCCCTCAGACGGTTTGAAATAAATGGTGACAGTTGACACCACCCCACGTTCTTTAACGGCCCGACTAAACTGCAAACAACCCTCATCGATCAGATTCTGAATTCCAGCCCTCAACTGGTCACAACCATTCTCTGAATGAACACAATCTGAACAGTCTTGATTACAGCCCGGGTATACTCCCCCATTCAACAAACGATCCTTCACGACCACCAACGGAGTCTGAATCTCATCAACACTGACCACCAAGTCTTCAGCTTTTCCACCTTCAACATTGTTAACTCTGTGCACACCATGCTGAGGCATAGGGTTGTTCACAACATTCGGCACAGGAGCAAAATTGATAGTTTTGGCGTCAATTAAGTCCTGGACCTTATGATGAAAAGCCCGGCAGTTCTCAATATGGTGTCCTGGAGCACCAGAATGGAAATCACAACGTACGTTGGCATCATACCCAGGTGGTATTTTTGTCAACAGAGCCATAGTACGCAACTCCACAAACCCCAATCTGAGCAGTTCAGGCAACAACTCAGCATAGGTCATTGGCAACGGGTCGAAACGACGATCAGGCATCCTCTGCCTAGGCTGATATGGATGTTGCTATTGTTGTTGTTGTTGTGGCGGTTGTTGAACCCTCTGTTGTTGTTGTTGTTGACGTGGCTGAGGTGCTGGAATGGTTACAGCAGCAACCTGGCGGTATTGCCCTCTGCTTGTATTTCTCCGGTGTTGCACAACATTGGTTTCACCCTCTCTCCTGCGAGGTGCCCCATCAAATGGTTTCTTTGAAGATGAGGAACCAGCGTCCTGAATCTTCCCAGCTTTAATCAGACTCTCTGTCCTTTCCCCACAAATTACAACATCGGAAAAACTACCGAATGGGCAACTCCCCATCCGGTCCATGAATACACCTTGTAAAGTATCGATAAACATATCAGTCAGTTCCCTCTCCAACATAGGGGGTTGTACTCTTGCAGCCAACTCACGCCACCTCTGGGCATACTCCTTGAAGCTTTCTCCGGATTTTTGACAAAGACTCTGCAACTGAGTTCGGCTCGGCGCCATGTCCATATTATGTTTATACTGCCTCAAGAAGGCCTCACCCAGATCTCTCCAATTACGAATGGATTCTCTCTTTAGCTCCATGTACCAATCCAAGGAAGCCCCAGATAAGCTATCCTGGAAGAAATACATCCACATTTTCTCATCATCTGTGTAAGCAGAGATCTTCCTGTAGTACGCCTGCACATGGGTGCGAGGACAAGAAGTACCGTTGTATTTGTCAAATGAAGGCGCTTTGAACTTGTAGGGAATTCTCAACCCTTCCACCAAACCCATGTTTGTAACATCGAAACCCAAAGAGTTCTGACACTCCATGGCCCGAATCTTTTCAGCAAGGGCATCCACCTTCCGATCCCTCTCTTCAACTCTCCCAACATCATCATCTTCACTGAGCAGTGTGAACATGTCCTCCTGCCTGTCGACCAATGGAGCAGGATGTCGAACGGGAACACGAGTTGCTCTGGCATTAACAGTCTCTGCAGCAAGAGGCTGTCCATTAATCCGAATACCCCTCAAATCATCACCCATGGCGTAATCATTGACGGGAGCAACAACAACAGCATTGTCGGTCACAGGTGCACCCACTAGTGAAGCACAACTAGGCGGTGGGAGCACAACTTCCTGTCTCTGGGCTAAAGCACGCAGCTCCTCTTGCCCTTGAACGACCTCTTGCATCATTGTCATGAATTGGGCCATGTTAGCCCTCATCTCAGCCAACTCTGCCTGAACTTGGTCCATATTCCGCTGATGATTCAATCTGGTTGTGTAGCGGTGCGGACGTTGATTAGCTATCTTGCCTGACACAGGAACCAGAGTGAGAAGTCTCGATCTAGAACACCTGTAATGCAAAATGATATGTGTATGATGCTAATGATGCGTATGATGCACATGATATGTTCATTTCTCAGGCATTCAAGAGCCTAATTCATCTTTCAAGAAATGGCAACCCTGCAACAAGAACAACACAGAAGCAACATACACAAGAGTACTGAGCACAAGGTGAAACATCAACAACCTCATCTATAGATATGAGCAACAAGGATCATACAACAAAGGTTCAAATGATCAGAGTACAACAATGAATCCCATCCAACAAGCTTGGAGGTGATTCTCAACATAAACAACAGAGATACGAGCTAAGACAAATGACCTCCAGGAATGAGAGTCTTCAGGTAATGACACTGGTCTATCAACAGGTCACATTCTGAACACTCTGGCAGAGGAGTGAGCTTCTCCTTCAATTGTCTTCTGAGCTCCACAACTTCTCCTCCAAGCTGGTTCTCTGATGCATGTCTCAAGTCCACCTCCTTCTTCAATTGGATGTCTTTGTCCCTAAGTTGCTTCTCCAGGTCTCTTATCCTCTTCTGATAACTGGCTTCAGTTCTCTGCAATCTCAAGCACTCACGACGCTCTGCATTCAACAGGGTCTCCATCTCCTCATAGGATCTCTTCTTACCCTTCAATCTGGCAACATCTTCACCCTGCACACCCTTGAGTTGATTAGCCAAGTTCAACTTATCAGCTTTAGCTTTGTAAAGCTCTATCTGGGTATCTTGTTCCTTCTCTTTCAACCAGCGATTCTCCACCAGGGCTTGCTTGTACTGCTCAGCAGGTACGCTCTCAGCAAGGATCAAAGGTGGTTGCTCTTGCAAAGACTCCATCCTATCATAGGGCAACAGCAAAGTCTCAACTCTCTTCTTGACCCAATCAGTGTAGTCAGGCATAGCAACAACAAACTTTTTCCCCATAACAGCTCCATCCTTGACACCAATGGTCTTCCAAGCTCTTCCTACTTGCTCCAATCTATCAGGGTCACTCTGCTTCTCAAAATACACACTCTCAGCTATCTCAGCATCAAGTGGTCTTCCATTCATCACAAACCCTAACTGGCGAAGAGAAAGAACTGGGTTGTAATTGATGCAACCCTTAGTCCCTACAAGTGGCACATTACGGAACTTTCCACAACTCATGATGACATTACGCACATCCATCCGGTAAGACTGCCATCTGATATCATAAGTAGTAAGAGACATAACCCTCTGAGTCCACTTATGAGTGCTCTGAGCATCCACGAAAGGTCCACTGACTGGCAGGAGAGACAAGAACCATCTGAGCAAAAGGGGGAGACAACATCTGATAGCTCCACCCTTACCATGCCTACTGTGAACAACATAGTAAGTGTCAGCTAACAAAGTAGGAATCGGGTTCCCTCCAATGAAGATAATGACTGCAGCATAGTCCACAAAATTGGGCATACTCGGGAACAAGACAATCCCATAAATCATGATAGCCAACTGAGCATGAAAAGCTTCCCAATTTCCCTTCTTTGCTTCCTTTTTAGCCATCCTCAACAGGAACTTCAAAGGCAAACCCACAACATCCCCACTGGACTTCCAATTATCACTCACTTCTTTGATACCCAAATGAAGAGCTCTGGCAACAACCCTGAAATCAACCTCCTTAGGCACCTCCAAGAAAGGCACCTGGTATCTGATCGGGACATTCATCAGGATGGAGTACTCTTCAAGAGTGGGCGCTAACTGATAATCCTGGAAAGTGAAACAACGAAGCTCTGGATCGTAGAACTGTAGAAGAGTCTGCAACGGCACTGTATCTACCACCATCTTCAACAGTGTCAATAAATCCCCATACTGATCAACAAACCCCTTCTGACTACCGCCGGTCACCAAGTTGCTCAACTCTATCAAAGAAGTCAAAGGCTCACGGTGAAAACTGTAGGAACAAGTCTTCCGCTTCAACTCGGGAACGGATGCCATCTCTCACAGTGAATAGACTCCTGAGTGAACCTGAGAAATGATATGCATGCAGAGATTAGCTTTTTTTTTTCTTTTTCTCTTTTTCCAATTTTTTTTTTGAAAATAAACATGCTATGATGCAAATGATGCAGACAAGACTGGCTGGCTGTGTATCTCGGAGCACAGGATCAAAGCTTCGGCTTGAATTCGGAACCACAAATCATCTGAGACCCAAAAATCATCTGAGACCCAAACTGTAGAACCAAGTCATCAACAGGACCACAAGTCACCAACGAGTCACCGACAAGTCACCAACTGTACCTGTAATAATGATCATTCCCTCCCCACTCACGGGTGTAATCTAGGCCAGGGTAAGGTCGAGAGAAACACAGCATAAATAACCCTTTCATAGAATATCATCATATACACACCCGAAGTATGTAACGATAATACCCCATCAGAGTCTGAACTGCTCGTGATACCAAGTTCCGCTAAGTGGCGCAATACCACCCGCTTCCCAAGAATCACTCTATTCCTAGGTGTCCTAGAGTTCACTCATCGCCTGGGTATTGGGCCTTTTACCTCATGTAACTCCCACCCCAACAGAGAGACAAACACAGCACAGCCAGCACAGATGAATATATAATGAATGCAAACATAAATGCAAACAATAAATAAATGAATGCAATAAATGAAACAACAAAAGCAACCAAACCCTATCCTAGAGAGCGCTAGGAGAGACTCGCTTAGGGAAGATGGACCAGCAAGAGGTCAACTTCTCTTTGTCCCCAGCAGAGTCGCCAGCTATCGCATTACGCGAAAAACCGGCGGGAAAACGAAACAACAGAGCCGCCACCGTGCGTTATTTATCCCAAAAGAGGGAAAGGAAACGCTCGAAGTAAACCTGGGAAAGACATGGTCTCGCGACCAAAGAGAGATGGGATCGGGAGTCGGTTATGCGAAGGGAAGGTATTAGCACCCCTACGCATCCGTCGTACTCGACGGGATCCACGCACAAAAGGAAGGATAAGGTTGCTAAAAACTGCTCAAACACCACACAAGGCTGGAAGGAAACACAAGAAAGACAGAAGAAACTAACTCGGCAGGATATCGCATCCTGGGCCTACGTAGTCTGTCAGGCACAAACATCAGAGTCGACGTAGTTTGGGACGGGGGAAACGTGCTCGCTAGGATGTCGCATCCTATGCATACGTATCTTCTCTGACAGGGGAAGAATCAGAGCATTCGTGGCTCGGCTAACGCACGCCAAACAAAACCACACAGGAAACGAATGCCAATCGCTGGACTTGCGTCAGACTCCACACAAAACAGGCAAACATGGAAACCGAATGCCAATCGCTGGACTTACATCAGACTCCGAACCAACAAACACACACAGGAAACCAAATGTCAATCGCTCGACTTACATCAGACTCCAAGCACATAACAAACACACACACACAGGAAACCGGCTGCCAATCGCTAGACTTATGTCAGACTCCTACTCACACAAAGGGTTGAAAAAGAAAAAAGGGCGCCCGGAGAGATCAGCTCATCTCCTGCCTACGTACCTCATCTGGTATGAGGATCAGGGCGACGTAGTTCCCCTACGCAGGGAAAAAAGGACTAGCCTAACCAGATACAAAGGGAGACACAAGCTACTAGGGAGACTACGACTCGAGCCTAGAAGTTATCATGCATACCATCCCTATGTTAAGGTTTCTATCTAACTTGCACAAAGAGCAAGCTATCCTAAATAGCACAGGCAAATACATACAAGCACACAAAGCAAGCACACACACTATATGCAAACAATTGGGCTCATACAAGGTTAGGCTGTGAAACACAAGCCAACTGGAATGGGGTGTGATTAGCTCTTAACCCTAACATTGAGAGTTAGGGTGAAGCAGATGAAATGGGGATGAGGATAAAACCTCACAGCTCTTATCCCTGGCCTGGGAGAGCTTCAGACAAATGAAAGTGTGGGAGTTCAGAAAGTTGGAACTCTTCTCCACATATGACTGACACAACAAAGATCTTGGGTTAATATCCACAATGCATCAACACATGGTGTGAGCAAAGTGGATGACACACTGAATAGCAGGAGATGGATTACACATCTCTTTTATCTGCCAATTGCCTCATAAGAGGACTTTTCCTGCTTGGCACAAAGGTAAACAAACACAAGCATTGCCTCTTAAGGAGGGCTTCAGACAGGTGCCTGCCCACATAACAGGACAGGTCTTCCAGACTACATGAAGTCAGAGAGTTATACCTCAATGGTTAAGCAACCAAGCAAAGCAAAAGCAAGTTCAAAAGAACTCAAAGCAACTTAGGTACCTGAAAAAATCTAAATCAATCAGTTTACAAGTCAAACAAACAGACAGACAACAGTCAATCACACAATCAGACAGATAAGGCATTAGCAACAATGTGCAAGCCACAAGCCAATTGGCACAACACAAATGACTTGGCATCAACCTACAAAGCAACATAAGGTTAGCCAACATCAATCAACTAATCAATCCAAATGAGTGAACCACTTCAACCATGGTAATGTGCTTCTTAACCTGAAATCCACAATCCAAACAGTGAGTCCAAACCACTAGGTCAAAGCCTAGGGTCAAAAGTAGGTCAAACATTCAAAACAGAACATGAATTTTAACATGAATCAACTTCATTCAATCAAGAACACATTCCAAAAGGTCCCATATCAATATCATTAACCAAAAGCATTTCATGAACCAAACATGGCAAGGTATGCAAATTGTGACCACATTGTGACATCAGAAGAAATAAATGCACATTAAATCAAAAATGATTCAAATAATCTTGGCGAAATTCATGAGTAAACAGGACATACAACATGATCATCACACAAAAAATTAGAAGCACTGGACATCATTAGGCATGGCAATCACATAGCATAAGTCAAGACAAGCACATGTGTGACACAAATTGTCACACCAAGTTAGCATAGGCATAAAATAGGGATGGATCATGGTAAAAACCTCAAACCAAAGCCAAAACAACACTCAACATGTCTAGAAATAGTATACAAAAATTCAGAAGCATTGGATAAGCCACAAGCATTTTGTGATCAAATGAAGTTCAAGGCAATTTTAAAGCTCAAATGTGATCAACCAGAATGAAAAATTTCAATTAAATCATAAATGATCCAAATAATTCCAACAAAATTCATGCTCATTCACAACATCCATAACATGCATCATACAAAAAATCAGGACAATTGGAGATCATTTGGCATGGCAAACACATCATGTAAGTTGAACATCACAAGGTTTGACACAAATTGTCACACCAACTTAGAATGATCATAAAACAGAAATGACAAGTGATAAAAATACCAAATCAGCACCGAAATGTCAAGCAATGTGTCTAGTTATAGCATGCAAAATTTCACATTCATTGGATAAGAATCAAGCATTTCATGATCAAATGAACAAGGCAATGTCAAACATACATACATGTGCAAACTCCTTAGACAAAATATTTTCCAGGCCAGGCACAACTTGCACTTTGATACTCATAAAAAAACTAGATAGAATGAGGAACATAATGCAAAAAATTGGGAATCATTTGGTTGATTTTTCAATTTTTAATGAATTTTGGAAGTTGAGAAAAATTTGAAATGAAATGTGAAGCCAAACATGAAATAATGAAGAAAATGGTGAAAAAGGCAATTGAAGAATGATCTCAGCCAGGCTCGAACCGTGCACAATTTCAAACTACCTAGCGCGCCAATCCAAAACGACAACGTTTGGACACCTAAACCCTAACGCGCGCTCCTGCATGGATTCAAAAATCCGCAGGAAATCCACATGAACTCGTGGATGAATTCGCAGGAAAACATATACGTTTCGCACCAAAATTCGCAGGAAACCTGGACATGCATGAACACGATGAAGATCATGAAGATCTTCATCTGGAAATTTCCAGATCCAACAAAATGTTCCAGAAATCCATAAAAGCTATACCAAACGATTCGCCATGCATCATACAATCACAATCCATAAACATTTCATGAGAAAACACACAAACACGCATGGATCGAAGGAATCAAAGTTTATCATCAAAACTTCAAATGCATGGATCTTTGTGCACAATGCATCATTTCACTCCATTCAAAGCTCAGATTCATCACCAATCTATGAACTACACAACTAGCATAATGGATTTGTGAATTAAAGAGGTCGAAAAACCAACCTCTTGATGAACAGAGTTGAATCCACGTGCTTCCAAGGCTTGGCAATGCTCAGATCTCTTCCAATATGCTCCTTGAGATGGATGATGATGAAATGGAAGCTTAACAATGCATGAAACGAACTGAATCTCCAACTGCCATGAATGCTTCACTCTATGAACATGAACAAATACAGCCACGATTTCTCTTGAATCTTGATCCAAATATGCTCAACAACACTTCATGATGATGAATGGATCCCTGAAAAGTGCTTGTGTTTGAAGAACTTAGCAAAAAAAAATGAGAGAAAAAATTTGAAGATTTTGTGATTCTAGATCTAGAATTGGTAATTGTGATGAAAACAGTTATGATTAAGCATATATACTCTATGCTAATCATGTTTAGGAAAGGATTAAGGCAAATGCACATGTGATTAAGGAGTTTGTGGTGTGAATGCAAAAAATGAAATTTTCTCTCCATGCACCCTCATGCACGTGAACAGTGCATGTTCAATGTCAAAAATGCCTTAAAATGGTTTCATGCACATGTTGGAATTGATTTGGTATGCATATGTTCAACCAAAATGAAGTTATGCAATTTCTTCCCAAAATCTTCATGAATGAGCCAATGCCATGCAAATGAGAATTCATGTCAAATGATGATATGCTTGGAAAATACATGTTATAAGGATCAATATGCAAAAAGAACCACTCGAATTGGCCTTTTGGTTTGAAAGTTATGCTCATTTGAAGTTTAAACCACACTTTGCCATGATTGGACCATATCTCCTCAACCACACATGAGAAATTCATGATCTTGGAATTTTTGGAAATGGGAGAGAAAGATATTCAACTGTCATGTTGGACAAAATTTCATTTGAAGCTTTCTTGATGATGTAATCTTGAGTTGAAGTTGGTCCAAAACATTTCCATTTTTGGAAAGTTCAAATTACAGGTCACCTGCTATTTTTGGAAAGTCTTGATCTGACTTCAAATTCTTCAATGTTGATGTTTGAGATGTTAAATGAGACTTGTTTACACATGAATGAAGCATCTCTAACCACTTCCCATCTCCAAATCCATAGTTGAATTGACAATTGGCTTTTGTTGACTTTTTAGGGTCTCAGATGAATTGCACATGGACTGATGATCTCTGAGCCTCCAATACTTGGCCAAACCACTTCAAAATGATCCTTGAATCATGTGAACTCATTGTACCAACCCTAGGGCTTTGCTCTCATGGAGAATGCTCTTGTTGCCTTGCACAGTTGAATCTCCTAACCAGTCTTGCCTGATGACATGATAGACTATGAAATGACAATGCAATGTTAATGACCTAAACATGAAATGTATGTACAAATGGGAGGTGCAAATTTGAGGTGCTACACATGAGTGAAGACTCGTGGCTTTGGCATAGGAGATTAGCGCATGTCAACTTTGACTTGCTTAATAAAGTTGTCTCAAAAGATCTAGTAGTTGGTCTTCCTAAAATCAATTTTTCAAAAGATCACTTATGTGATGCGTGCCAAATGGGAAAGCAAACAAGAAACTCGTTTAAATCTAAAAATATTGTTTCCACAACGAGACCCCTTGAAATTCTCCATATGGACCTCTTTGGGCCATCTAGAATTAAAAGTCTAGGTGGAAACTACTATGGTTTTGTCATAGTGGACGACTACTCTAGATTTTGTTAGACTATCTTCTTAGCAAGTAAAAGAGACACTTTTTATGCTTTTAAAAAATTTGCCAAGATGTCTTAAAACAAATTGAACACTAGCATAGTTACTATGCGAAGTGATCACGGAGGTGAATTTGAAAACCACCTCTTTGAGCAATTTTGTGAAACAAACGACATCGATCATAATTTTTCTGCTCCAAGAACTCCACAACAAAATGGAGTTGTGGAACATAAAAACCGAATTTTAGAAGAGCTTGGAAGAACTATGATCAATGAAAACAACCTTCCTAAATATTTTTGGGCCAATACCATAAACATGGCCTGCTATGTATTAAATATGATACTCATTCGTCCTATTCTAAACAAAACCCCTTACGAATTGCTAAAGGGAAGGAATACAAATGTTTCACATCTTCATATCTTTGGATGTAAGTGTTTTGTATTAAACAATGGTAAAGAAAACCTTGGTAAATTTGACTCAAAAGCTGATGAAGGTATCTTTCTCGGATACTCTCAATCTAGTAAAACATATAGAGTATACAACAAAAGGTTACTTATTATTGAAGAATTCGTGCATGTTTCCTTCAATGAGTCTTATCCGAAAACTATCAGAGAAGATAGTATTGTTGATGGTGCAGGTGTTCCTTCGGAAGACATTATAAAAGATTAAGAAGAAAATCATGTTGAAACCCATCCAGAAAAAGCTGAGGAGGAGCCGGATCTTAATTCCGAAAAGAAAGAGGAGGATTATTCCATTAATAACAATGATCTTCCTTTGGAATGGAAATATTCCAAGGATCATTCCATTGATGATATTCTATGAGATATCTCAAAGGGAGTTACCACACGGTCAAAGATAAGTAACTTTTGTTATCACTTCACTTTCGTCTCTCAAAATGAGCCTAAAAACTCCAAAGATGCATTACTCGATGAAAATTGGTTTCTAGCTATGTAAGAGGAACTTAATCAATTTAAAAGAAATGAGATGTGGGATCTTGTTCCCCCTCCGCGAGACCATCGAGTAAACGACACTAAATGGGTGTTTAGGATCAAGTTGGATGAAAACGGAGTCATAACTCGCAACAAGGATCGCCTGTTGCTCAAGGGTATAACCAAGAGGAAGGCATAAACTATGAGGAAACTTATGCTCCAGTTGCCCAACTCGAGGCTATACGCCTTTTGATTGCCTATGCTTGTTCTTAAAATTTCAAACTATTTCAAATGGATGTCAAGAGCGCTTTCCTTAACGGTCACACAAATAAAGAGGTCTATGTATCTCAACCTCCTGACTTTGAAAACCATGAGCATCCAAACTATGTTTATAAGCTCAAGCGGGCGTTGTACGACCTGAAATAAGCCTCTAGGGTATGGTATGAGCGTCTTAGCAATTTCCTACTAGAGCAAATTCCTGCTGAGGAGTCAAAAAGATAGCTCTGCAGGGAACACATGCTTACTCCGTTGGAGATTCTTACTCAGGATGGGGAAAGACAATCTTCCTTTTGAGTAAATAGTCAGAACAATGAGACAAGGAATATTCCCAACTTAAAGCATATCAACTTTTATCAATCTATAAGGGATTTTAGGTCAGTCCACACAAGGGATGACAACCATACAAATGATTAAACACAAATTCTAGTGTCTGATATAGAGGGATACATATCTCTGAAATATCGAGGCAAAAATTGGAAAAAAAGGGATCATTCACAGATCACCCATATACCAATCATGGATTTGTAAAACTCCGTGGGAGAAACAAGTATGTGTAAGATCCCAATTTTGTCCCTAAGATCCCTCATGGCATCATAACATTGCAGTTGCATTGCCTCAAGGATCACTAGCATCTTGGTTCCCTTTACCCTTTGGGTGAGACTCCTTGTGAGTCGTTTGAGATCACCAAGCATGCTTGAATTATATATCATTGCTTTTCTCATTTTTTTACTAACCAAAAGCACAAAAATATGTCACTAACATCTTTTGTTTGTAGCTTGAGCAATCACCAGGTCAAAAGCTTCAAGGAGATCATTAGTACAAAGACATAGTCAAGAGGAGATGAAAGCAAGCATGGTAATGGCTTCCAAAACTCGCATCCATCAAATATGCCTCCCTAGTATCTCAATTCATCATTTTTGATCAAAGCAAGTCAAAGGGTTTGAGATCTTATTCTTCAAGGAAACCCTAATTCATCTGTGCACCACAATGCCTTGCTCATGAAGCAACCTCAGCCCATGGTCAAATATAATCAAGGGAAGTTCTTTAAATCTTCATTTCATGCATATTTGAACTTATTTGAGTGTCCTCAATCATCAATTCATCAATATATGGGTTGTGGACTTGAGAAGTTGATCAGTCAATTCATCTGACTATTTTGAAATGCACTGAGGCCTAACTTCTTATGTGTTGGTCAAATGGATATGGTTCCAAAAGAAAAAATGTTCTTAAGGACAATATGAACAACTTTCATGTTCATAAAAAAATGATTTGAAACTTGGAAGGCCATCTTCCATTCCAATACATTATAGGTCATTTTGACTGAAACCCTAATTGTGGGTCAACTTCCCAAGGACATAACTCATTCATTTTTTATGATTTTGAGAGGTGGGATCAAATGCATTGGAAAGCTTAAGATGTCTACTTCAAATGTTATGTTGAAGAAAATTTCAAAATCTCAAAGGAAATACATGTGATAATGCAAGACATTATAGGTCCTTTTTGACCAAAGGCATTAAAAGGCAAAAAAGTCCAACTTCAAGTGCCCATAACTCTTTCATCAAAAATCCAAATGATGCAAAATGTAAGTCCATTTTGATTGCCTTAAAAAGATATACAACTTTTATGTTGGAGGTTTTTCCATTTGGGGCTTTCATCATGGAAACAGAAGGGCTTGAAAGTTGGCCAATTTTAGAAACCTTGCCTTGACATATCATGCACCTTGCACTTTAAACTCAAATTTCATAAATTTCCACACTTCAAATGAGTTTTTGTCCAACATAACATTTGTTCCTTATACAAAGACCTTTCCAACCATTACCCCTATGCCTATGTTTGGATTTTCTAAATGGAACTTTCGAAGAGATGATTGTTTAGGTGCAAATGAGGAATTCACTTAAAATCTTGGTGCATAAGCAATTGCCTTGCAAAGTCACACGTCCAAATTCATTTGGCTGATGCTCAGAGTTCATTTGGCATTGTTTTTGGGCCTTGTGCATGATCATGCAAGCCCATGCAATGAAGCTTCACATGCCATGCACACGGATTGATCACAAGCTTCTTGCCACTTCCTCTATAAATAGAGACCTCATTCCATTCATTTCAGACGTCTAATTCAACCTGAAATGCTGCAGAATTCTTTCCATAGCCATCACTAAAGAAGCAATTGCATTTTCTTCAAATTTTTCAGATCCAAAATTCAACTTCATCTAGTTGAATTCTTGGATCTTAAGCTTCTAAACCTTCACCATTCATCTCACTGGTCCTCTGTTTTAGCAAAGCAAGCAAGGAATCATGCTCAAATTACCAGAACTCAAGCTTACATTCCAACTAGTATTTTCTTCGATTCTCATCATCCATGGACCTTTTTGCTTGGATCTAATGTTTTCTGAAGTCCTCACTTGAGAGGCAAACTAGTGGTAGCTTCAATTTCATTTTTCCTTGATCTGCATTTTCCACACCTGAATCTTCCACCTCAAATTTCTCCATTTATAGGAATCTTGAGTGTGATTCAAGGTTACAGGGGTGATGTACATTACCCCAGCTTAATTTGGGTATAAGGATCGTGTACTTTGGTGGCCTTTTGAATTTCTGCAATTTGGCCGGAAAATCCAAGCTCACCGGAGAAGACGGTGGCTCCGGTGACTTCATCATCTCCAGATCCATTCCTGGCCATTGGATGTGATTCCCAGATTCAATCAGGACCCTTGCTTGTTATGACTTTTATTTGTTTTCCATGAGTGCATTGACCGTGGATCACAATAGGCGCGCGCCTCTGGATCCTTGGATCTGCCAGCTCAATTAATGAGCTCAGATCCAAGGGCTCTCGTTTTTTGCATTTTTTATTTTCTGGTTTTAATTTCTTTAATTCCAATTATTTTCAAAAATTGATATCTCTTTCATTTTTAATCCAAAATTTATGGGACCAATTTCATTATTTCCCAAATAAATTCTAGTTTCTATTTCTGATTCTTAATATTTTTTATTTCATCATCTGATATTTTTGGTGAATTTTCTCTTTTCTGGTCATTTTTAATTCATTTTAAATAGTTTTTGATATTCAAAAAATACAAAAATATTTTCCTAACCTATTTGAATGATGATGGATCTATGAAAAATATTCTCATCAATTTTTAAATTGATTTGAGATTTATTTGAGATTTTAATTCAATTAGGTTATTTTTATTCATTTTTAATTGATTAAAAATAGTTTCTGACTTTTAAAAATGCTGAAATTTTTTGTCAAACTTTGTTTGACCTTGTTGAACTTAGGATAAATTACTTGGACCTTTCAAGGTTGATTTGAAGTAATTTTGAAGTTTGACCTTTTCTTTTATTTGTAATTCAAGTTTATTTTAAATATTAAAAAATGCCAAAAATAGTTTATTCATTTCTTGACTCCCAATCTTCATCTCACTTCTGTTTTTGATTGTTTGACCTTGACTTTCAATGTTATTGGTCAACATATGAGGATTGGTACATTGTATTTCATTTAATGCATTTTAATTTTGCCATTTCCATTTCTCTTATCCGTCTTCTTCTTATTCATCTTCTTCTTCTTTCCTTTTGATCAATGAGTTGAAGGTTGATAAGTTAGCATTGATTAGGGAGACTTAACCTTCCTTGATTCAAATCTAATTCATCTTGATCAATTGATCAAGTGAATGGCTTTGCATTAAGGATAGGTTGTCTTTTAAATCATGCAAAAGGCTTAAACCAATACAAGATCATTTCTCTTCTTCTTTTTGGCATGGCAAGTTGTTGGGACTTGGTTCACTAATCAAGACTCCTAACTTGTGTTTGTTGACTACATTATTATTGACCGACCTCAGATAGTTGCGACTTCTACATAAGTCCAATTACGATTGCTTAACATGGTGCTAAATTTGCCTTATGGCACACTAACTATTGACAATTAACATTTACTTTATGCAATTTACTATTCTTGCACATATTATCCATTTGCTTTTCTCTTTGCTCATTTGAGCACATGTTTATGTTAATGCCATTTTCCTTTTGCTCACTTGAGCACATAATTGTGTATATATTATTGTGCTTGTGTTTTTGTTTTGATTGTTGTGGACCAAATGAAAAGAAATGGACTTAGTTTCTAGGACCTTCCCTATACAAAGAAATGGAGAATTGGACTTAGATTCTAGGACCTTCCTTATGCAAAATTGGAGTAAAAGGATCTTAATGATGAAGATGGATTAAAAGGACCAAATCTCTAAACTCACTCTTGTCCATTCTTGTTTTACTTCATGGAACTTTTGATGTGTGTGCTTTTGTGCTAGGGATGCTATGAGCTCAATTGAAGGACCATTACCATGTTCATCTAAAGTGAAGGATACAAGACACATTGAGGATCTCTTATGAGACTTATTTGATTGCTTATGCTTTGTGCTTGCTTATTCCAAAGGATGGGAGCTACTTGGATCATCCATATGATCTCAAGAGAGGGACTCCATTGTGGTTTTGATTTTTTCATCCCTTCTCTTTTGTTTTACTTAGGACTTAGCCCTTCTTCTTCATCTCTCCACTCTAACCCAAGCCAAAACCTTTTGTGCAAACATTTAACATTTGTTTTCAACATTAGAAACCTGAGCCTTATGCTTTTGATTTTCAAACTTTCTTTTCATAACACTTATTGTGAATTGAACCTTTAAGTCAACTTTGACCATTTTTTGTATATACTTCCAATTGGTAAATATAACCCACTCAAATGTCTTTTTGTGGTTCCAATGGCCACTTTCTTAATCAAATCTTTCATAACCTTTAGCTATTAGGTTTGAGTTATCTTAGTGGTAGATGTAATACTCACCTATATCCTTAGTGATGGACAATGAGTCTTCCATGCTTATTATAGGGTTAACCCCTCACTAGCATGTTGAAGCTATCCTCACATGGTGGATTTGTGGTTTGGTTGAGTTTTCTCCCTTGGATAACAAAAGACCTTAAGGCTTTTGGACTAATCAATTCACCAACTCATTTTGAAATTTTTACCCCGAACTACGAGGTTTTGATCCTATCCTTTTTATAAGATGGAACGTAGGCAATGGGTTTATCCATTCAAACACAAAATGTAAATAAACTTGTATATTCTCTTCTCATCTCTTCAATCATGTTTGCACAAACAAAATTTTCACAAAAACAACAACCTTTGCAACAAATATGAAAAGGGCTCCCTAGGAGTACCTAGGATGTTTTGGGTGCCTAACACCTTCCCATTGCATAACCAACCCTCTTACCCAGATCTTTGTTTCTTTTACTAGTTTTTGTTAAAACTATTAGGTTTTTGTTCGTTTTCTAACCATTCCTTTGGATAAATAGAAGTGCGGTGGCGACTCGACTTGTATGATTTATCTTGGATTTAGTCAATATCTCTAATGGTAACGAATACCCCGCTACAGTATGTATACACAAACAAACTACCGGGAATGCGTTGGATGAAAATCCAACTAGGGGAAAGCAATCCATAAGACAGATCAATCCACTGCCATCAAGGAGAACTTCTCATACCAGACTCTCTGTGAAGCTGATGATGTACCATTCTTTCTGTGCTCAGTTGGGGAAACAACTTGAAAGCTGATGAAGAGGATATAAGGAGCGAGAACGCCAGAAAACGAACAAATGTCTTACCCATTGGTGATCATACTATCCTTGGGAAAGCACTGAGGACATTCCACTTATCCTTTCAGTCATTGTGAATGTTCACTTTGTTTAAAAACAGTTTATTCATGAAAACTTTATTTGTTTAAAACACTGATATTCATCAATAAAACATGCAAACATTTGTTAAACAGAAACAAATAAGAGTGCAAAGAATTGGATAAAGGCTCAAATTTATTTAAGAGAATGGTAGTCCGCAAATGGCGAGACTCCATGGATCTTTACAAATTTGAAATTGGTGATATTCATGGAAAATGGCTACATTGAACATAATGACCGTTTCTCCACCAACTCTGAATCCACTGTATTTGAAACTTCAGTTGATGATGACTGAGCGAGAATCTTTGACAGACGACAGTTGTAGAACTAAGTCTTGTCAGGATACAGTTACTTGCCAAATCCCTAATTTTTGCCTAGATTGCCCCAGGGTGAGGTACTCAATCTAGCGGGATATATATTCATTTTTTTATGTCTCTAACTTTTTCCTGGATTGCCCTTTCGGGTTTTCAATCCACCGAGATGCTCATTTTTTCCTAAGCCGCCCTTTCGGGTTTTCAACTTAGCGAGCTATTCTGTTTTTATTTTAGGCGAAGTATTTCTTGACTACATCTGAATTCACAGGACGAGTGAAATCCTCCCCATCCATAGTTGTGAGCAACAGAGCACCGCCTGAAAAGGCTCTCTTAACAACGTATGAACCTTTATAGTTTAGAGTCCACTTGCCCTTGGAATCGGGCGCGAAAGACAAGACTTTCTTGAGCACGAGGTCACCTTCTCGGAACACACGAGGCTTGACCTTCTTATCAAAGGATTTCTTCATCCTTTGTTGATATAAATGACCATGGAACATGGCAGTTAATCTCTTCTCTTCAATCAAATTCAGTTGGTCATAACGACTCTGAACCCATCCAGCGTCAGAAAACTTGGCTTCCATCAAGACTCTCATTGATGGGATCTCGACCTCTACGGGGAGCACAACCTCCATGCCATATACAAGGGAGAAAGGGGTTTCCCCTGTTGAAGTACGGACGGATGTACGATAGCCATGCAAAGAAAATGATAACATATCATGCCAATCTTTGCACGTAACAACCATCTTCTGAATAATCTTCTTGATGTTTTTGTTAGCAGCTTCAACAGCCCCATTCATCTCGGGTCTATAGGGAGAAGAATTATGATGTGCAATCTTGAATTTACTACACATCTCTTTCATCATCTTATTGTTAAAGTTAGATCCATTATCAGTAATGATCTTGTCTGGCACACCATATCGGCATATGAGTTGGTTCTTGATAAACCTTACAACCACTTGCCTGGTCACATTTGCATACGATGCCGCTTCAACCCACTTGGTGAAGTAATCAATGGCTACGAGAATAAAACGATGACCATTTGACGCCTTACGCTCAACCATGCCAATCATCTCAATTCCCCATATGGAGAAAGACCATGGTGAGGAAATAACATTCAGAAGCTTCGAGGGGAATATGAATCTTATCCGCATAAATCTGACACTTGTGGAATTTCTTCACAAACTTGCAGTAGTCAGACTCCATTGTCAACCAATAGTAGCCTGCTCTCAACATTTTTTTTGCCATGGCATGCCCATTGAAATGAGTACCAAATGAACCCTCATGGACTTCAGTCATCAACAGGTTTGCTTCGTGTCTATCCATGCATTTGAGCAGAACCATATTAACATTCCTCTTGTAAAGCACATCACCATTGAGGTAGAAACTGCCAGATAATCTCCTCAAAGTCTTCTTATCTTTAACAGATGCCCCAGGCGGGTAAGTCTGACTTTGGAGAAAACACTTGATATCATAATACCATGGCTTATCATCTTTCACCTCCTCAACTGCAAACACGTGAGCTGGTCTATCCAAGTGCATCACGGTAATCTTTGGGACTTCATTCCAATAATTGACATCAATCATTGAAGCAAGCGTAGCGAGAGCATCCGCCATCCGATTCTCATCTCGAGGAATATGATGGAAGTCAACTTTAGTAAAGAAAGTCTAAATCCTCCTCGCATAATCTCTATATGGGATGAGGCCAGGCTGATTCGTCTCCCATTCACCCTTAATCTGATTAACAACAAGGCCCGAATAGCCATAAACATCAAGATGTTTGATCCTAAGATCAACACATTCTTCCAAACCCATAATACAGGCCTCATACTCCGCCATATTATTCGTGCATTTGAAAGTTAGCCTTATTGTAAAAGGAAAATATGTGCCTTGAGGAGTAATAATCACTGCCCTAATACCATTTCCATACTGATTGACAGCGTCAATAAACACCATACCCCATCGGGAACCAGGCTTTGGCCCTTCATCGAGCATAGGCTCATCACAATCTTTCATTTTCAAATACAGAATCTCCTCATCAGGGAAGTCGTATTGCACATGTAAGACCCTAATTTTGACCCTAAGATCCCTCATGGCATCATATCATTGCACATTGCATTTTCCTCAAGGATCATAGCATCTTGTGTGAGTTGGTTTGAGACCACCAAGCATGCTTGAATTGTATATTATTGCTTTTCTTATGTTGTTTACTACCCAAAAGCACACAAATATGTCACTAACTTGTTTTGTTTTCAAGCTTGAGCAATCATGTGATCTAAGGCTCCTAGGAGGCCCCTATGCTCATTGAAGTGGCCAGTTGAAGTTGAAAGCAAGCGTGACAATGGTGAAGGAGAATAGCCATCCAAGGCGCAGCGGAATATAAAAATTTCTCCTTTAATGATCCTTACGAATGAGCATGATCAGTGATAGAATCGTTACCTCTTGTGGAGATTCAAACCTTTGGTGCAGATCTCTGACAATGATCAACCTTTGATACAGATCCACGGGGCGATCACGAACGTTGAACGATGACAACGTCTCTACTCAGTCCACACGAACGGATTCCTTCAATCGCAGTGCTAGCTGTTTGTGAGTGAAGGCTTTGAGTGAGAGAGAGAGAGAGATACGAAATTCCAACTCTTCAGTTGTGTTGTCAGGAGTATCAATTTCCTTCTACCCAAGGGGTTCTATTTATAGAACCACTTGTGTGGGCTTCAAGCCAAAAAGCCCACTTAAGTGCATTTTGGCCCATATCTCAGAATATGCCAAAATCACTTAAGTATTTGGTACTTTACCATATTTCGTATTCTTCTTAAGTACACCGTACCTTACGATGTTCCTTAATTATTCTATCTCTCATCAATCCGTCCTTTGTGTGTGACCCTATAGGCTTTCGCGGCGTTGGCAATTATATTAAATCATGCATTTAACATAATAAACAGTGAGCGGTATCTAGCAACACATCACTGCTACCCAAGTCACGAAAATGTCATGTGATCTGACAAAACCTCCTGTGATAATAATTATGTGCATAATTACCCCTTTGCCCTTATGTCTATATTGAACACAAGGTATAGACCGTGTCACCCTTGTCCAGTTCAATATTGGGCCCATAGACATTTATCCTGTTACGCAGGATTGGCAAATTCCATCTAGGACACTCATGTCCCTCAGCATGCTTCGTGGAGTACCCATCAACTGTCTTTATGGTCATCCAGTTACGGATAACGTTGGATCAGTAATAAAGCACTCAACTCTACATCTAGGATCCATAGTGGTTTCAGGTCGAAGAGTGGTATACACTATTATCACCATGAGAATAACTTATGACACTTTGCATAACTTTCTATATAGTATTCTCATAGCGGGTCAATCCGATATAAATATTACTCCTAATATTCATACCTATGTTTAAGACTTGATAACTCTTTATCCATGATCCATGAGATGTGATCATCAGTCTACAAACATAATAGTCTTAATGCTTTAATGTTATCCCACTTCACATTAAAGCTCGACTACGGATACTTTAAGAATAGTGTCCTTATGTTTAATGTGTTCTCATGATTAAGTCACACTTAATACATTAAACGGACTATCTATTCTAGGGACTTTATTAATCAACCATAATAAAGAAAATGCCTTTTATTATTAATAAATAATTCGATACAAGTACCAAAAGTATTGGCCTCTAGGGCTTACACCAACAATCTCCCACTAGCACTAGAGCCAATCAGACATACCCCGTATGCCCATTGATCTAGTATGGCCATCATGCTTCTGCTGCGCAAGAGGCTTTTTCAGTGGGTTAACAACATTGTCAAGTGTAGGTACTTTACATATTTTCACACAACGCCTAAGTATGTGTTTGGATCGTTGGTGAGATCTAGGCTCCTTAGCTTGTGCGATAACACCATTGTTATCATAATAGAGACCAATGGGATCCACAATGCTAGGGACTATGCCAAGTTTATTGATCTAAACAGCTTCCTTTGCTGCACTTAAGGCAGCAATATACTCATCCTCAGATGTAGAATCAGCAACTGCATCTTGCGTTGAACTTTTCAAGCTCACAGTGCCACCATTTAAGCAAAACACATAACCAGATTGGTATCATTCATATTAAAGCGTCTCAGCACTTTGTCTATGTGCTCTGACTTAGGCCAAGCATTTCATGATCTATCTCTATAGATTCTGATAGGTTGCTTCACCTAGGTCCTTCATAGAAAAGCATTTCCCCAACCAAGACTTTACTTGTTGCAGGGTAGGGATATCGATTCCAATGAGTAATATGTCATCTACATATAATACCAGGAATACGATCATGCTCCCACTAACCTTCTTGTAGACACAAGGCTCATCTTTGTTCTTGATGAATCCATACAGTCTTTTCATCAAGGCGAAGATTCCATGAGTAGGTCACAGGCTCATCTTGATCCATGAGTAATACATCACCTTGATCAGATATCCATATATCTCAAGTAGGTGACGTATCCTGCCTGACCTACGCTGGTCTTGTTCTATTTGAGCAGGTTGCTCTTACACAACTACTTGTGTTTCCTGCTCTAATTCCTCCATAGGTGTATCAATGCTTTGCGATTCTTGAATTTCTTCAAGCTCTACTTTCCTCCCACTGGTTCCTTTGGAAATAAAATCCTTTTCTAGGAAAACTCCAGTTCGAGCGACAAACACTTTGCCCTCAGAAGGATTGTAGAAGTAATATCCTCTTGTTTCTTTAGGATACCCCACAAATAAGCATTGGTCAGATTTGGGCTCAAGCTTAGTTGAAATTTGTCGTTTCACATAAACTTCGCAACCCCAAATCTTCATGTAAGACATATGTGGTCTCTTACCACTCCATATCTCATATGATGTCTTTTCAACCTTTTGGATGGAACACGGTTAAGTGTGTAAGCTGATGTTAATGGTGTATGTCCTCAAAAGGAGTTTGGAAGATTGGTGTGACTCATCATGGATCGGACCATGTCCAACAGGGTTCGATTTCTTCTCTCAGATACTCCCTTCCATTGGGATGTTCCTGGAGGATTAAGTTGGGATAGGATCCCACACTTTTTCAGATGGTCATCAAACTCTAGGATTTAAATACTCATCACTTCGATCTGATCGAAGAGTTTTAATATTCTTACCTAGTTGGTTTTAACTCGTTAGGTTTCACCCTTTTGTATTAATGTTATTAATAGGCATTGCAAGATCAAGGACATACAGTCCATTGTTCATTTGTGCAGTAGCATAGAATATATCATTCAAATAAATTGAGCAACAATTGTTCTTTATTATAAATGAAAAACCAAACTTGTCCAAACAAGCAATGGAATTAATATTCCTGCTAATTGCAGGTACATAATAATAGTTCTCTAACTGAATTATTAAATCACTAGGTAAAGTCAATACATAAGTTCCTACGGCTAAAGCAGCAACCTTTGCTCCATTGCCAACTCGTAGGTCAACTTCACCTTTTGCCAAATCTCTACTCCTTCTCAGCCCCTGCACATTCGTACAAATGTGAGAATCGCATCCAGTATCTAATACCCATTATGCAGAAGTAGATGAATTAATAACAAAAATACCTGAAGTTGAAGTCTCTACTCCATTCTTCTTATCTTCCAGGTACTTTGGGCAGTTTCTCTTCCAGTGTCCGGTCTTACCGCAATGGAAGCAGGTGCCTTCTTTTGCTATGCCTCCACTAGGCTTCAAAGCAGCAACGGTGGGTTTGGGATTTGCAACTTCCTTGCCTTTCCCTTTATCGCCCTGCTTGATGGGCCTTTTGTTCTGTCTCTTTCCATTTCCGATCATCAGAATGGACTTCCCTTTTGTCTTCAGATTCTGCTCAGCAGTTCTTAACATGGCTAGCAGTTCAGGAAGAGATTTGTCCATATTATTCATGTTGAAATTCAGGACAAATTGACTGAAACTATCTGGCAACGATTGCAAGATCAAATCAGTCGCAAGTTCCTTTTCGAGGGGAAAACCCAATCTCTCAAGGTTTTCCACATACCCAATCATCTTGAGTACATGGGGACCTACAGGGGCTCCTTCAGCTAACTTGCTTTGAAAAAGGGCTTTTGAAACTTCAAACCTCTCATGCCTTGCTTGCTCTTGATAGAGCAACTTCAGGTGTTCGATCATATCGAACGCTGACATGTTCTCATGTTGCTTTTGCAATTCTGAGTTCATGGTAGCCAGCATGAGACAAGCAGTTTCATTGGCATCATCGACATGCTTCTTATAAGCATCTCTTTCTGCCTTAGGTGCAGAACTAGGAGGTTCCTCTTCAGGAACAGGTGTCTCCAAGACATACAGCTTTTTATCATGTTTGAGGACAATCCTCAGGTTTCGGTGCCAATCCAGAAAATTTGTCCCAGACAATTTTTCCTTATCAAGGATTGATCGCAGGATGTTGTTAGAGGTGTTTGCTGTCATGGTAATCTACATAAGGATTAAAGAAAATATAAGTATCATTGACATATTTAATCAGGCCTTTAATTAAACATGCTCCCACTATTTTACTCAAAACAAATGACCCTCATCATCTGATTCGGAAAATCCCGTTGGAAGATTTTCTAGTGGGTCGAGATCCATATTTCACTTCGTTCTAAGTCCGCGTAGGCGGATTACACAAAACTAGGTTATTTAGGTAGGAACTCCTTCCAATTGTATCTTATACAACTCTCGAAAATTTCAGTTGGGTGAATAACTCCTTATTCCAATCCATCATATGGATTATTCCCAACTCTTGCTTCTAAACATATATAAGAAAATTATAATCAAGTTTGACTCATCGTTTTAGCAGTTGGATATTACAATTATCCCATCGCACCTTAACTAATACAAAACATGCACCTCGCGTAGGCGAAACCTACATATCCTATACCAATCTTGATGAGTGCTAAAACTTGGAAAGCCAACATATATAATATTCTCATAATTTGTTTAGTTAAGTTTGACCCATTGTTTTAACAGTTGGATATTACAATTATCCCATCGCACCTTACCAATATATAGATCATGCACCTCGCGTAGGCGAAACCTACATTATCCATTACTAGTCTTGATGAGTGTTAAAACTTGGAAAGCTTAAAACTTAATATTTAGTTTTGAGGGAATTGCAATTTTACTGATCTCACCCGGCTTATTTATCATATAAACCGTCTCTCACATGCATCAACATACATACACATGCATCAACATACATATAAACAAAATGAAACAGTTATGGCCCCTAGCGCAATTGTTCTCCCAAGCCAATGAGAGAACCTAAGCTAACCTATAACGATCTAAGCTTCTCCAAGCAAGATCTTCAAGGTTGTCTTCCTTTGGCACTGACTTCTTTGCTTTCTTCATATCATTACATTACAAAAAGAAACTCGTTTTACATACGAGGGAGTGAGATGAGAAAAGAAGTTACATTTGAGAGATTAAGAGAGAGGCACGACACGCAGGTCGTATTTTAAAAACCCAAAGCAGAATAAAGGAAAACTAAGGCCATAACCGATCACCACAAGACAATAATAAACACTTTATTATTATTATTATTAATTTCTTTAATTAATCAAATTAAATTTCGACAACCGATCACACTACGCAGAGTTAGCCGGGGGTCCGCTGCCCGGACAGCGGGAACGGGTGTTCCGCTGCCCGGTCAGCGGACGGTGGTTCCGCTGCCCGGTCAAGGGGGCAGCGCCCCTTGCGGGGTCTAAGGGGCAGCGCCCCGCTCGAAAATTTTAATGAACAATTCATTTAAAAATTGACGTCGTTTTTCGTATCAACACTTGATACTTCAAAGCACTTTTTCTAGCCGAACCGGTGAATTTTTCCTTGCGTTAACCGGTTAACCATATGCGTTAACCGGTTAACACTGTTTGAAAACATTTAGAAAACTCTTTTCTGCCTTGCGTTAACCGGTTAACCAAATGCGTTAACCGGTTAACACTGTTTGAAAATCTCAAAAAATTTATTTCGCATTCCGTTAACCGGTTAACCATATGCGTTAACCGGTTAACACTGTTCCAAAATTAAAAAAAATTATTTCGTATTACGTTAACCGGTTAACCTTACGCGTTAACCGGCTAACACTGTTCGGAAAAGTGTTTAGGACGCACAACTCTTGTGCAATCAAACCCCAATCGCATAACTCTCTAACAACACAACCCTTGTGTCGTCACTAACCCTGATGCACCAATTTCAGACCGTCAAACACGTCTCGATTGTTAATTCAGTATGATTGATCAACACGTCATTGCTTCACCATACAAATGTCGGATCAAGAAGCAAACGACCATTGATCGCTCAAAGGAAAACAATCATCGAGGTTTTTGAATGAATGAAACAAGAACACTATATCATATATAATGTATTTTGCATCAGGGTTACATATATCACATATATGTAACTTGATCGATCTCAATTTAACCTTTGATTCATTCTGTTTTAATCATATTATTACAGAACAAAAACAGTTATCAGATTCATGGTTTCGTAAGTGGCTCTGATACCACTGAAGGAGAATAGCCATCCAAGGCGCAGCGGAATATAAAAATTTCTCCTTTAATGATCCTTACGAATGAGCATGATCAGTGATAGAATCGTTACCTCTTGTGGAGATTCAAACCTTTGGTGCAGATCTCTGACAATGATCAACCTTTGATACAGATCCACGGGGCGATCACGAACGTTGAACGATGACAACGTCTCTACTCAGTCCACACGAACGGATTCCTTCAATCGCAGTGCTAGCTGTTTGTGAGTGAAGGCTTTGAGTGAGAGAGAGAGAGATACGAAATTCCAACTCTTCAGTTGTGTTGTCAGGAGTATCAATTTCCTTCTACCCAAGGGGTTCTATTTATAGAACCACTTGTGTGGGCTTCAAGCCAAAAAGCCCACTTAAGTGCATTTTGGCCCATATCTCAGAATATGCCAAAATCACTTAAGTATTTGGTACTTTACCATATTTCGTATTCTTCTTAAGTACACCGTACCTTACGATGTTCCTTAATTATTCTATCTCTCATCAATCCGTCCTTTGTGTGTGACCCTATAGGCTTTCGCGGCGTTGGCAATTATATTAAATCATGCATTTAACATAATAAACAGTGAGCGGTATCTAGCAACACATCACTGCTACCCAAGTCACGAAAATGTCATGTGATCTGACAAAACCTCCTGTGATAATAATTATGTGCATAATTACCCCTTTGCCCTTATGTCTATATTGAACACAAGGTATAGACCGTGTCACCCTTGTCCAGTTCAATATTGGGCCCATAGACATTTATCCTGTTACGCAGGATTGGCAAATTCCATCTAGGACACTCATGTCCCTCAGCATGCTTCGTGGAGTACCCATCAACTGTCTTTATGGTCATCCAGTTACGGATAACGTTGGATCAGTAATAAAGCACTCAACTCTACATCTAGGATCCATAGTGGTTTCAGGTCGAAGAGTGGTATACACTATTATCACCATGAGAATAACTTATGACACTTTGCATAACTTTCTATATAGTATTCTCATAGCGGGTCAATCCGATATAAATATTACTCCTAATATTCATACCTATGTTTAAGACTTGATAACTCTTTATCCATGATCCATGAGATGTGATCATCAGTCTACAAACATAATAGTCTTAATGCTTTAATGTTATCCCACTTCACATTAAAGCTCGACTACGGATACTTTAAGAATAGTGTCCTTATGTTTAATGTGTTCTCATGATTAAGTCACACTTAATACATTAAACGGACTATCTATTCTAGGGACTTTATTAATCAACCATAATAAAGAAAATGCCTTTTATTATTAATAAATAATTCGATACAAGTACCAAAAGTATTGGCCTCTAGGGCTTACACCAACAAATGGTTCCCAAAGCTCTCAATCATCATATATGCCTCCCAAGTATCTCAATTTTCCAATTTGATCAAGATAAACCAAAGGGGTTGATGATTGTTTCCCAAGGAAACCCTAATTCAACTATGCATTGATTGTGCCTTGCTCATGAAGCAACCTCAAACCATGATCAAATATAATCAACGTAAGTTCCTTAATTCATCATTTTATGCATATATGAGCCCATGTGAGTGTCCTCAATCATTAATTCATCAAGATTTGAAGTTTGGACTTGAGAAGTTTATCAGTCAATTCATCTAACTATTTTGAAATCCACTGAGACCTAACTTTTGATGTGTTTGTCAAATGAAGATCACCCCAAGAGAAAATATGTTCTTAAGAACCATATGAACAACTTTCATGTTCAGAAAAATTTCATTTTAAACTTGGAAGGTCATCATCCATTTCAAAACATTATAGGTCATTTTGACTGAAACCCTAATTTTGGGTCAACTTCCCAAGGCCCTAACTCACTCATTTTTCATGATTTTGAGGTGGGACCAAATGAATTGGAAATTTTAAGATGTCTAATTAAATTTTTATGTTAGACAAAATTTCATAATCCTAAATTAAATACATGTGATAATACAAAACATTATAGGTCACTTTGGACCAAAGTCATTGAAATGTGAAAAAGTCCAACTTCAAGTTCCCATAACTTTCTCATCAAAAATACAAATTATGCAAAATGTAAGTCCGAATTTATTGTCTTGATAATATCTACAACTTTGATGTTGAAAGTTTTGTCATTTGAGGATTGCATCATTGAAACACAAGGGCTTGAAGTTGGTCAATTTTGGCAAAATTCTCATATACATGTTTTGCACCTTGAACTTCATGGCATGTTTTCAATAATTTCCCAACTCCAAATGGATATTTGTTCAACATAACATTTGTTCCTCATGTCAATACCTTTCCAACCATTACCCATATGCCTATGTTTCAATTTGGCAAATGGTATTTTCGAAGAGGAGAAGTTTTGGTTCCAATTATGCATAACATGTTGAATTTCCATGCACAAGCTTGTACCATGAAATCTGCACGTTCAAAACACCTCACTTGCATCTCAGCTTGCATTTGCAATTGCATTTGGGCCTCCCATGCGCCTGTACAGGCCCATGCATGGAGGACCCAACTTCACATGCACATGAGTTTTCTCCTTGCTTGCATCAGCCTTGCCTATAAATAGAGTGTTGCATTCACTTCAAAAACCAACCTCAAGGCGGCTGAACTGCTGCACAAGTGAAATCCCAACCTCCATTAAAAGGAATTATGAGTTTTCTATTTCAATTTTCAAGTTCAATTATCAACTTCATTGGTTGATCTTTGAACTTCAATTCCTAAACCTTGCTTCCTTGCTACCTCAAGAACACACTGCATCAAAAAATTGGAGTAGATCAGGCATTGTAAAGCTGCTCTTCAAAGGTTTTCCCTCAAACTATTTTCATTCGAAACTCATTGGATATTGATCATTTCTTGCATTGCTTGGTACCTCTGAAGTCCTCATGTGAGAGACAATTGATTTGAGCTTTTAATTTCATGAATTGAATAAGTTCAGTTTGAACACCACAAATTTCCATCTCAGATTTCTCTCTATAGAGATCTTGAGTGGAAACCAAGGGTACAGGGGTGATGTACATCACCTCAGCTTTCCAAAGATATATAGATCGTGGATTTTGGTGAAGGTTTTGAAACCTGCAAATTTTGGCCGGAACTGTGAGTCTCGCCGGAGAAGACGGTGGTTTCCACCACCGTCCCCACGTGGACGAGTTCATGGCCCTTGGATCTGGTCCCTGGGATCTAATCTCAGCGCTTCATTTGATTGACCTATTTTAATGCCATGTGTGATGTCGTTGACTCAAGTACACCATGCGCGCGTCTCCCAGCCACTTGATGCGCCACGTCAATTAATGAATCAAGATCAGATACTCCTCGTTTTTTCCTAATTTCTAAATTTCATTCTATTTTATTTAATTCCATTTTATTTCAAAAAATCATAACTTCTTCATTTTAAATCATAAAAATATGTGACCAATTGCAAAATTTTCCTTTTAAATTCTAGTTTCTAAAAACGATTTTTAATATTTTATATGATTCCATTTAATATTTTTTGTGAATTATTTCTTTTCTGGTTATTTTTAATTCATTTAAAATAGTTTCCAATATTCAAAAATGTCAAAAATATTTGCTTAACATCTTTGAATGATGATGAATCTATGAAAAATATTCTCATCAATTTCTTAATTGATTTGAGATTTATTTGAGATTTTAGTTCAATTATGTTATCTTTTCTTCATTTTTAATTGTTTAAATTTAGTTTCTGTTTTCAAAAAATGATGAAATTTTTTGTCAAACCTTGTTTGACCATGTTGAACTTATGATGATCCAATTGGACTTTTCCAAGTTGATTTGAATTGGATTTGAAGTTTGACCTTTATTTGTTTATTTTAATTCAAGTATTATTTTAATTCTCAAAAATACCAAAAATATTTTTATTGTTTCTTGACTTCTAAGCTTCATCTCACTTTTGTTTACCATTGATTGATGTTGATTCCATTCATATTTGGTCAATGTGTTTTGCTTATGTTATTTGAATTTCAATTATGTACATTCCATTTCTTCTTCTTCTTCTTTTTTCTTTTTGATCAATGAGTTAATGATTGGTGGTTAGCCTTGACATATGAGGGGCTTAATCTTCTTTGATTCAAATCAAATTCATCTTGATCAAAGATCAAGTGAATTGCTTTGCATTAGAGATAGGTTGCTTCTTGGTCAAGCAAAAAACCTAAATCCATACAAGATCATTTTTCTTTTCTTTTGGCATGGCAAGTTGTAGGAGCTTGGCTTACTAGTCATGGTCTCTAACTTGTGTTTGTTGCCTATAGTTTTATTGACCAGCCTCTGATAAGTGTGACTACTATATTAGTCCACTTACAATTGCTTAACATAGCGCTAAATTGCCTTATGTCACACTAACACTAACTACTAATTACTAACTTTTAATTCAAGCATTTAATTCTTGTAATTTACTTTAATGCAATTTAATTTCTTGCTCATTAATTCATTTTCCTTTGCCCTTTGCTCACTTGAGCTCATGTTTATGTTTATGCAATTTGTCTTTTGCTCACTTGAGCACATTATTGTGTATATACTATTGTCTTGTGCTTTGTTTTGTTTTGTTTGCGTGAACCCAATGCAAATGGAGAAAAGACTTAGATTTTAGGATCTTACCTATGCTAAATGGAGTTTGAAGAGCAACTAGGCCTCATGCCTTTAGAATTCTAAAAAGAAAATTGTCAAAGAGCAACTAGGCCTCATGCCTTTAGAATGCTAAAAAGAAAATTGTCAAAGAGCAACTAGGCCTCATGCCTTTAGAATGCTTAATCTTGAAGAAGACATTGAAAGGACCCCTAATTCTGAACTCACTCTTGTCCATTCTTTCTATTGCATTGTGGAACTTTTTGATTTGTGTGTTCTTGTATGCTAGGGATCCTAAACTTGAGTCAAAAAGAAGCACCATTGCATGAGCATCCAAAGTGAGAGATACAAAAGCCAATTGGAAGATTCCTAGGAGCTTGATTGATTATTTGCTTGATTGCTTGAGCTATTTGCTTATTGATTGCTAAATCCAAAGGAAGGAGCAACTTGGATCATCTTTATGATCTCAAGAAGGGAACTCCATGTGGTTTTATTTCTCTTCCTTCATCTTTGCATGTTTAGGACCTAGCCCTTCTCTTCTTCTCTCCACTCTAACCCAAGCCAAACTTTTGTGTAAACATTAACATTGCTTTCAAAAATTAGAAACCTAGGCACTTTGATTTTTCAAACTCTTTTTTTTCATAATACTTATTTTGAATTGAATCTTAAGTCAACTTTGACCTTATTTTGTGAATACTTTTCATTGGTAAATACAATTCACTCAATTGTTTTTTGTGGTTTCAATGGCCACTTTTGCCAAAGCTTTTCATAAACATTAGCTATTAGGTTCGAGTTATCCTAGAGGTTGATATAATACTCACCTATATCCTTAGTGATGGACTATAATTCTTCCATGCTTATTATAGGGTTAACCCCTCACTAGCATGTTGAAGCTCTCCTCACATGGTGGATTTGTGGTTTTAGGTTGAGTTTTCTCCCTTTGATAACAAAATACCTTAAGGCTTTTGACCAATCAATTCACCAACTTCTTTTGATATTTTTACCCCGAACTACGAGGTTTTGATCCTACCTTTTTAAGATGGTACGTAGGCAATGGGTTTATCCATTCAAATACAAAATTGTAAATAACTTGTATATTCTTCTCTCATCTCCCCAATCATGTTTGCACAAATATTTTTCACAAATACCAACCTACCTTACAACATTTATAAAAAGGGCTCCCTTAGAGTACTAAGGATGTTTTGGGTGCTTAAAACCTTCCCATTGTATAACCAACCCCTTACCCAGATCTCTGACATTTTTATTAGTTTTTGATTTGATAAAACTTCTCGGTTTTTGTTCGCTTTCTAACCTTTCCTTTGGATAAATAGAAGTGTGGTGGTGACTCATATTGTATGATTTACTTTTGATTTAGTCAATAAATCTAAAGGTAACGAATACCCCGCTACAAAAAAATGGCGACTCTGCTGGGGATGTTTGCCTAGTGGGTTTAGCCTACTTTTTACCTTTGTTGTATTGTATGTTTATATTATTTGTGACATATTTTTGTGCAAATTTGGGATTACTGTATTGTTTGTAATGTATGAATTGCTTGATATATTCAATTGCTTGTGTGCTTCGTGGTCTCTTGTGAGATGAATTCTATACCCGAACTCGAGTGTACTTATGATAGGAGAATGGCATAGTCTTGTTTACTTGTGTGGAGTTATTCCTTAGCAAGTTGACTTGCAAGCCCATTCACTTGGTGGAGGTTATGTTGGGATCAATAATGTCACACGAGTAGTCGTGGTTAGGCATTACTCTTTTCAATATATGCCTTAGAAGCCAAGGACCTTAGATTACCTATCCCATCTTGGCCTATTTTTAGGACGTAGTGCGAAGGTCGTTCAAGTGTAAGATTTGATACGATTGTTACGCGATACTACACTCATAAGAGTCTCTCTTGAGAATATTTTTGGAATACGAGTAGTCGTTTATCCGATAATATCCGAAAGATGGGATGATGACTATGGAAACCTCTTGTAGAACATGATTTTCAGGTTTAACCATAGTACACTCCCTTTGGGTGGTTCTTAACTGAGACTCCATGCTCTTGACTTGCAACAAACCCTTGATTCACGGTTGATCCGTTCTCGTATATCCTTAATATCAATGGAACTTGGGTGTTGATAAGGTGTAAACCATAATCCACCAAAATGGATGATTGATATTAAGGATGACTTGATCCATCCCATGACCTTTGTGTGGTGTGACTTGCTTGATCCTTGAGTGTGATTATTGCATGCATGCATTCATGCATTCATACACATCCATATCATCAATAATGAGAAAATTTTCAAGGAACTTAAGAGGTCTATTTGCAAATTTTCAGACATGGATAAGCAAAGAAGGAATGCGAAGAAGTACAGTTTCAGACAACCCGACTTGAAAGAGTTAAGGAGTTTGACATCCTATGTATTAGATCCCTTGGAGTTTAAAGCTCGCCATGGGAAGCTTCTGTCTATTCTTGCTACTCAAGTGGATGAAGGTCTGATGAGTGTGTTAGTGCAACTCTATGATCCCTTGTATCGTTGCTTCACTTTTCCGGACTTCCAGCTTTTGCCTACGCTTAAGGAGTATGCCCATCTTGTGGGTATACCTATCCTAGATCAGTTTCCGTTCAGTGGCTTGGAGAGAGTTCCTTCTTCTCAAGAGATTGTTGATCTGTTGCACATAGATGAATCTGTTTTTGGTGCTCATATGACTACCAAAGGTGGAATTCAAGGTCTCACATCTGATTTCCTCATTTCTCAAGCTACTATGTTTGGGAAGGCCATGAGTGAGGACGCATTTGAGGCCATATTTGCACTTCTCATCTATGGGCTGGTGTTATTCCCCAACATCGACAAATTTGTGGATGTGAACGCTATTAGGATTTTCTCTACTCTTAATCTCGTTCCTACTCTGTTGGGTGACACTTATTTCTCTTTGCATATGAGGAATGCAAAGGGTGGTGGTACCATTGTATGTTGTTTGCCTCTGTTGTACAAGTGGTTTATTTCGCACTTGCCACAGACGGTCGCCTTCAAGAAGAACAAAGGATGTCTACGGTGGTCCACGAGACTTATGTCTCTCACTAATGATGATATCTTTTGGTACAACCGTGTATATGATGGTGTGCAGATTATTGACTCTTGTGGTGAATTCTCCAATGTGCCTCTTCTTGGTACATGTGGTGGGATTAACTACAACCCTGTTTTGGCACGTCGTCAACTTGGGTTCCCCTTAAAGGATAAACCTAATAACATTTTGTTAGAGGGTGTGTTCTTTCAAGAGGGTAAAGATCCCTAGAACATGAAGGGAAGGATGCTCCGCACTTGGCACAAGATCCATAGGAAGGGAAGGAAAGAGCTTGATCCAAAGAATTGTATTGCTTTGGAACCCTACACCATGTGGGTTAAAAGGAGAGTTTCTGAGTACCGCATGCCCTATGATTACCCGAGACCTACACCTATGGTTATGGTTGGGCCTTCAACCCTCCCTAACCAAGGAGTAGAGGAGTTAAGAGATGAAGACCGTTCGCGTGCTTGGGTCTGTGAGCGAGAGGAGCTACTTCAGCAGTTTAGAGATAAGGATGCATTGATAGAGTTTCTGGAGCATCAGGTTATCGACGAGCCTGATGATGTGGTGACTTCTCTTCTTCCTCAGTCTTCCAGGTGTTGGAAGAGGAAGTACGATCGACTCGCCAAGGAGAAGGCAGATATGGAGGCAGCCTATGAGAGAGAGGTGAAGAGGCTTCATGCAGCTTATCTTCCAGTCTCAAGAGCTTTGGACGATTGTTTCTAGGGTTCCATAGGATTTTCATTTTCCTTCTCTCTTGTATTGTATTTTGGTTACCAAGACTGTACTTCTTTGGTGTAAATTTTTTTCCAAATATTATTGATATTATTATTCCATATATGTCTAAATGATTAGTATTTTCCAAATATTTGCAAATAGATCTCTAAAAAGTTCCTCTGACTAAAAAATAAAATCATATGCACAAGCATTGCATGCATCATGTGCATAAGCAGGTTTTGTTCCAGGCTTCTTGTTCGGTGGTCTAACTCTGTGTTCTTCATTTATTTTGAAGAATAGCTGATGCACCGGTACTATACCAGAGCCAACTCATCAAAGCTAATGGATCACCTCGAGCAAGAGAACAGAGAACTCAAGGAGGAAGTGGCAAGATTGACTGCCCTGATGGAGTCATTCTTGGCCGCCCAAAGCCAGTCTTCTCCAACGCCTTCAACTCCTCCCTAGAGGACGGTCATTTCAGAGGTTGCTTCCTCTACCATGCCTACTGCCAGTGCTCACTTTGCTCTGTCTGCTATGCGAGCCCGATTTCCCTGGGGGATGCCCGCTAACTTTGTTCCAGAGGGTCCTGCCCTTGCATTTGCTTCTCTGTCGGCATCTAGCCCGGTCCTTGCTGTGCCACCTCCAGTCGTGCATACTTTTCCGAGAGTTGATGACACCATTTACCATTCTGAGCCATCTGAGGGCCCAGATGTGTACGAGAAAATGGACGCTATGAATGATCAATTCCTTGAGCTTCGCAAGGAACTTAAAACTCTCAAAGGGAAGGACCTCTTCGGAAAATCTGTTGCTGAGCTATGCCTCGTGCCTAATGTCAAGATTCCTATCAAATTCAAAGTGCCTGACTTTGAAAAGTACAAAGGAAACACTTGCCCGCTCAGCCATCTTGTGATATACGCACGCAAGATGTCGACTCAAACCGATAACGATCAACTCCTGATCCACTATTTCCAGGACAGCTTGTCCGGTGCCGCTTTGAGATGGTACATGGGCCTGGATAGTGCGAACATCCGCTCCTTCAACGACCTTGGAGAAGCCTTCGTCAAGCAGTACAAGTACAACGTTGATATGGCTCCCGATAGGGACAAATTGAGGGCCCTGTCCCAGAAGGAGAAAGAAACATTCAAGGAGTACGCCCAGAGGTGGCGTGAATTGGCTGCATAGATTCTGCCCCCGCTCGAAGAGAAAGAAATGACGAAGATCTTTCTCAAGACTTTAAGCTCTTTCTACTACGAGCGGATGATTGCTAGCGCTCCTTCTGACTTCACCGAGATGGTGAACATGGGGATGCGTTTAGAAGAGGGAGTCGGGGAAGGGTGCCTGACCAGAGAAGAAGGCTCTTCTGCCAAACGTTATGGGGCATTTACAAAGAAGAAAGATGGAGAGGCACATGTTGTGTCCTCCCATGTTAAATCAAGAAGACCCTCTGTGAAGAGGAAGACTGTGCGTCCGGCCAGTAACCAGCACCAGGTGGCTCATATAGCACCTGCATTCAGAGAAAAAAAAACATTATCAGCATCAGAACCAGCAATAGCAACGTCAACAGTATCAACAACAACAACATCGTCCTCAACAGCAGGCCTACCAGCCTCGAAACAACAATCAAACCAGCACTAGCTACGATAGGAAAAGGGTCACTTTTGATCCTATTCCAATGACCTATGTTGAATTATATCCTTCATTGATTGAAAGGAAGCTGCTCACTCCACGTGACCCACCTACCAACCCTCAGTGGTGGTACAAGCCCGAGCTTCATTGTGTTTATCATTTCGGTGCTCCCGGACATGATATGGAGAACTGTTACCCTCTCAAGACCAAGGTTCAAGACCTTGTTATAAGCGGTATTCTGTTTTTCGAGGACGTAGGTCCTAATGTGAAGAAGAACCCAATGCCCGGGCATGGGAAATTTGCTGTTAATATGGTTCAGGGTTGCCCTGGCAAGTACAAGGTCAGATATGTCAGCCATATCAGACAATCACTGGTCGAGATGCAGAGACTGTTATGTGGATACAGTCATTACGAGTATGACCATGACAGCTGCCGTGTATGCACTGTCAATGAGAGAGGATGTCATCAAGTCAGGAAAGACATCCAAGAAATGCTAGATCAGGGTGTGATCGAGATACTTCAGAATCGTGATGAGGACGAAGTCAATGTTATATCCCCTGTGTTCAGATTACCTGAGCCTGTTGTCATCCGATATGATGGCAGCAAGCAGAAGGCCTCTCCTGCTCTCGTTATTAAGCCAGTTGGCCCTGTTCCATACTCTTCCGATAAGGCTGTTCCCTATCGATATAATATTGTAGCATTAGAAGATGGGAAGGAGGTGCCTCTGCCCTCCACTTCTGTGACCAATATTGCTGATGCCAGTGGTTTAACCCGCAGTGGTCGTGTTTTCTTGGCGCCGCCAAAACCCCAGGCTGACACCAGAATGGCTGATGCCATTGTTGATAGTGATACCCGTCCTATGGGGAATTCTTCTGCTTGCTCGAATCCGGCACTTGCTGTTGACAGACTTGCCGCTGCTGCTAGAGCTCTTATCCCTGCTGGCCAGAATGGCATGATAAGAGAGGACTACGATGAGATGTTGAGGCTCATCAAGAAGAGCGAGTATAATGTTGTAGATCAGCTGCTACAAACGCCTTCAAAGATATCTGTGTTGTCTTTGCTGATGAACTCCGAGCCACACCACGAAGCTTTGCAGAAGGTGTTGGACATGGCGTACGTGGATCATGACGCCACCATAGAACAGTTTGATAGCATTGTTGCAAACATAACCGCTTGTAACAACCTGAGCCTCTGTGATGCTGATCTTCCCGAGGAGGGGAAAACCACAATTTGACACTTCACATCTCTATGAATTGCAAGGATGATGCCTTGTCTAATGTGCTAGTAGACACAGGATCATCGCTGAATGTGTTGCCAAAATCCACTCTGGCGAAACTTTCTTACCAGGGGCCTCCCATGAGGCAGAGTGGAGTGGTCGTCAAAGCTTTTGATGGATCACGTAAGACTGTGATTGGCGAGGTTGAGCTCCCAATCAAGATTGGACCTAGTGATTTCCAGATCACTTTCCAGGTCATGGATATCCACCCATCATATAGCTGTTTGTTGGGCAGACCATGGATTCACGAGGCAGGCGCCGTAACATCCACCCTACACCAAAAGTTAAAGTTCATGAAGAACAAGAAGTTAGTGGTGGTAGGGGGAGAGAAGGCTCTCTTGGTAAGTCATCTGTATTCCTTTTCTTACATTGATGCTGAGGATAAGGTTGGAACGTCGTTCCAAGCCTTATCTATTGCCGAACCTTCTAAGAAAGGAACTTCTTCATTTGCGTCCTACAATGATGCGAAGTTGGCCATTGAGCATGACGCAACTACTGGTTTAGGACAAATGATCAAGCTGGAAGACAATAAATCTCGGGCTGACATAAGGTACTCTTCAGGCACTTTCAACAAGCACGGTCTGTTTCAGAGTGGTGGTTTCATCCACACGGTCGAAGACCAAGAAGCTGCTGCTATAGTGGAAGATGATACAGAGGAAGATTCTAGCAACTTTGTCATCCCTGGAGGAGTCTGCAATAACAGGGTCGCTGTTGATGTTCCAACAGTTGTCCGTAAGTCAACGTAATGTTCATTTTTGTTTAAAAACCCTTCTCCCATGCCAAAAGGAGAAGTGATAACATTGTTGGCACATAATTACAATGATACTCATTCAATAAATTCATGTTAAATGTTTGTTTTTCCAAATTGTTTTCACTTTTTGCTTTTTGCATGAAATTGGTGATCACTAAAAAACCCTAAAAAGAGAATAAAATCAATCTTTTCATCTGCATAATGATTTGCCTTGTTTGAATTCTAAAATCTCTTTTATATCCAAAATCATTATGCAGGTTGATCAAACCCATTGAACATAATGATCCAACACCATCTCCCAACTTTGAGTTCCCTGTATTTGAGGCCGAAGAAGGTGATGTTGAAGAGATTTCTGACGAGATCACCCATCTACTTGAGCACAAAGAGAAGATCATTCAGCCACATCTTGAGAATCTGGAAACAGTCAACTTGAGGTCTGAAGATTGTGTTCGTGAAGTAAAGATTGGGGCACTCCTTGAAGAATCTGTAAGGGGTTGATTGAGTTGTTACGAGAATACGTCGACGTCTTTGCCTGGTCATATGAAGACATGCCTGGTCTGGATACTGATATTGGGCAACATTTCCTGCCTTTGAAGCCTGAGTGTGTGCCTGTGAAGCACAAACTCAGAAGAACTCATCCTGATATGGCAGTGAAGATCAAAGAAGAAGTTCAAAAGCAAATTAATGCGGGGTTTCTGGTGACTTCTACGTATCCTCAATGGGTGGCCAATATTGTGCCCATGCCTAAGAAAGATGGAAAAGTCTGAATGTGTATGGACTATAAAGACTTGAATAAAGCTATCCGAAAGATGATTTTCCACTACCACACATTGATATGTTGGTAGATAATACAGCTAAATTCAATGTCTTCTCATTTATGGACGGATTTTCCGGTTATAATCAGATCAAAATGGCACCCGAGGATATGGAGAAGACAACATTCATCACACCTTGGGGAACATTCTGTTATCGAGTGATGCCCTTCGGTTTGAAGAACGCCGGAGCCACGTATCAACGTGCTATGACCACCTTGTTTCACGATATGATGCACAAGGAGATCGAGGTATATGTTGATGATATGATTGCGAAATCGAGAACGGAGGTTGAACATGTGGAGCATTTGTTGTAGCTTTTTCAGCGTTTAAGGAAGTACAAACTCCGCTTGAATCCAAACAACTGTACATTTGGAGTCCGTTCCGGCAAGTTATTGGGCTTTATTGTTAGTGAAAGAGGTATTGAAGTTGATCCTGCCAAGGTCAAAGCAATACAAGAGATGCCTGCGCCCAAAACTGAGAAGCAAGTCCGAGGTTTTCTTGGCCGCTTGAATTATATTTCCAGATTTATATCCCACATGACTACCACATGTGCGCCAATATTCAAGCTCCTCCAGAAAGATCAGCGTCATGATTGGGCCGAGGATTGCCAGAAGGCCTTTGACAGTATTAAAGAGTATCTGTCAGAGCCTCCGATTCTGTCTCCACCTGTTGAAGGGAGACCCTTGATTATGTACTTGACTGTTCTTGAAGACTCTATGGGTTGTGTATTGGGTCAGCAAGATGAATCAGGGAAGAAAGAGTATGCCATCTACTATCTGAGTAAGAAGTTCACTGATTGTGAGTCTCGATACTCGATGCTTGAGAAAACATGTTGTGTTTTGGCTTGGGCTGCTAAGCGCTTACGCCAGTATATGTTGAATCATATGACTTGGTTGATATCCAAAATGGATCCAATCAAGTATATCTTTGAGAAGCCTGCTTTAACTGGGAGGATTGCCCATTGGCAGATGTTGTTGTCTGAGTATGGTATTGAGTATTGAGCTCAAAAAGCTATTAAAGGTAGTATCTTGGCTGACCATTTGGCACATCAACCAATTGAGGATTATCAGTCTGTTCAGTACGACTTCCCTGATGAGGAGATTCTGTATTTGAAAATGAAAGATTGCGATGAGCCTACACTCGATGAAGGGCCAGAGCCTGGTTCCCGATGGAGCATGGTGTTTGATGGCGCTGTAAATCAATATGGAAATGGTATTGGGGCAGTGATTATTACTCCTCAGGACACACATTTTCCCTTTACAGCAAGGCTAACTTTCAAATGCACGAATAATATGCCGGAGTATGAGGCCTGTATTATGGGTTTGGAAGAGTGTATTGATCTTAGGATCAAGCATCTGGATGTTTATGGTGATTCGGCCCTTGTTGTTAATCAGATTAAGGGTGAATGGAGATGAATCAACCTGGCCTCACCCCTTACAGAGATTATGCGAGGAGGATCTCAACTTTGTTTATTGAGGTTGACTTCCATCATATTCCTCGAGATGAGAATCGGATGGCAGATGCTCTTGCTACGCTTGCTTCGATGATTGTGGTGAAGTTCTGGAATAAAGTCCCCAATATTACTGTGATGCGCTTGGATAGACTAGCTCATGTGTTTGTAGTAGAAGATGAAAGATGATAAGCCATGGTATTATGATATCAAATGTTTCCTTCAGAGTCAGATTTACCCGCCTGGGGTATCTGTTAAAGATATGAAGATTTTGAGGAGATTATCTGGCAGTTTCTACCTCAATCGTGATGTGCTTTACAAGAGTAATTTCGACATGGTTCTGCTCAGATGCGTGGATAGACACGAAGCAGACCTGTTAATGACTAAAGTCCATGAGGGTTTATTTGGTACTCATTCCAATGGACATGCCATGGCAAAGAAGATGTTGAGAGCAGACTACTATTGGCTGACAATGGAGTTTGACTGCTGCAAATATGTGAAGAAATGCCATAAGTGTCAGATTTAAGCGGATAAGATTCATATTCCCCCGACACTTCTAAATGTTATTTCCTCCCCATGGCCTTTCTTTATGTGGGGAATTGACATGATTGGCATGATAGAGCCAAAGGCGTCCAACGGTCACAGATTTATTCTCGTAGCAATTGGTTACTTCACCAAGTGGGTTGAAGCGACATCATATGCAAACGTGACCAGGCAGGTGGTTGTGAAGTTCATCAAGAATCAACTCATATGCCGTTATGGTGTGCCAAATAAGATCATTACTGATAATGGATATAACTTGAACAATAAGATGATGAAAGAGCTGTGTAGCGAGTTCAAGATTGCACATCATAACTTTTCTCCTTACATACCCAAGATGAATGAGGTTGTTGAAGCTGCTAATAAGAACATCAAGAAGATTATCCAAAAGATGGTTGTTATGTACAAAGATTGGCATGAGATGCTGCCATTTGCTTTGCATGGCTATCGTACATCTGTCCGCACTTCAACAGGGGAAACCCTTTTCTCGCTTGTATATGGCATGGAGGTTGTGCTCCTCGTGGAGGTTGAGATCCCATCAATAAGAGTCCTGATGGAAACCAAGTTAACTGAGGCTGAATGGGTTCAGAGTCGTTATGACCAGTTGAACTTAATTGAAGAGAAGAGATTAACTGCCATATGGCATGGTTAGTTATATTAGCAAAGGATGAAGAAAGCCTTTGATAAGAAGGTCAAGCCTCGTGTGTTCCGAGAAGGTGACCTCCTGCTCAAGAAAGTTTTGTCTTTCGCGCCCGATTCGAGGGGCAAGTGGACTCCAAACTATGAAGGTCCATATGTTGTTAAGAGAGCCTTTTCAGGCGATGCTTTGATACTTACAACTATGGATGGGGAGGACTTCGGAGTTGGTGGAGAAATGGTCATTATGTTCAATGTAGCCTTTTCCCAATATATATCACCAATTTCAACTTTGTAAAGATCCATGGAGTCTTGCAATTTGCAGACTACCATTCCATCAAATAAATTTAAGCCTTTATCCAATTCTTTGCACTCGTATTTGTTTCTGTTCAACAAATATTTGCATGTTTTAATTGATAAATATCATTGTTTTAAATAAATAAAGCTTTTATAAACTGTTTTTAAACAAAGTGAACATTCACAAAAGACTAAAAGGATAATTGGGAAGTCTTTAGTGCTCTCCCAAGAATAGTATGATCTCCAAAAGGGTAAGGCATTTGTTCATATTCCTAGCATACCTGTTATCCTCTTTATCATCTTTCAGGTTTGTCTCCCCAGTGAGCGCAGAGAAGGATGATACACCACCCATATTCCCCAAAGAGTTTGGAGTTTGGTTTTAATGTTCTACCTCCCTAATGGGTTTGGTTCTAGCATCTATGTTTTATCAATTATATGGTTGTCATCCCTTGTGTGGATTGACCTAAAATCCCTTATAGATTGATAAATTGACATGCTATCTTTTGAGGAAGTTGGTATTCCCTCGTTGGAAATCCCCCGCAGAATAAGCAGGAAATCCCGACATGGGTGGAATTTTCAACAATTTGGTTTGTAGCTTATCCCCGGTGGATTCGCATACAGTGATCTCCAGCAGGTTTGCCCATCGTTCATCCTCAGCAGTTGTTTCCCTAGTGGAGTTGCCTGATCGGAGCCTGATTATTGTTACTTCCTCCTTCTTGGATAGTTTTCTTCCTAGCAGAGCGGGTGGTGAAAATGTTTATTTCTCTATCCCTAGTGGAGAGGTGTTTCTCTTCTCCTCGGAAGAGTTTGTTTCTCCAGCAATATGAGGAATGGTGATGGTTATTAGAACTTTTGTTCGGTGGTTTTTCCCTGCAGAGTTTCTTATCATTCCTTGGTTTTTCCCCCAGTAGAGTTACTTCTACGGTGGATCTTACCCGTGGTAAGCTCCTTAGTGGTGATTGAGTAGCTTCCCTAGCTAAGGCTTTACCTGATTTTAGTTTGGCGTTGGAACCTCTGAGGAGGATGTGTTGCCTTCTTCCCTAGTGGAGTGATTGGTTCTCCTTCTCCACAGCAGAGACATTCCTTTTGTGGTTAGAAGTGAATGTTGTTTGATGTATTTCTGTTTGGTGGTTGTTTCCCATAAAATTCCACATCACCCCCTGATAAGATCCCCAATGGAGTTTTTCTATGATCGATCTTATCCATGTCTTTGCATACAGTTGGAAGATCCCCATCTTTGGTGATTGTGATCCCTTGCTTATTCCCAACAGCGATCTCTAATCCCCGGTGATCCTGCTTGTTTTCCTAGCAGTAGTCTTTGTCCCCGACAGTGACTTTGTTTGATCCTTCGCGATGATTGGTTTCCTGGTATTTGTTGCCCCCACCAGATTTGTTTCCCCCCTGTGGGCCTGGCTTTCTCTTTTGAGATGTAGTACCGGATGTCTGTCCATTAATTCTTGGACCTATTTGTGTTAGATATGTTTATTTGTCAGCATTAATCATACATAAACCACGCATATACATGCATACTTATAACATTCAGATATTCATATTACATTCTTTGCCATATATCTTTGTTTGTTATCTCCTGCTATGTGGTGAAATATTTCCCCAAGCAGATGATTGTGTCTGATCTCTCCATATAGAGTCAGCCCCATAAGTAGAAAGTGTCTACCTTTTCTTCCATATTCCCCACTGAGTTATATCCTCGTGGATGATTATTATTTCAATTTCCTCCCAAAACATGTGCTGGGATGGAATTACTCCCCTGAGTTATATCCTCATCGGGTTGAGTCTTATTTCATTGCATCTCTCTAGTTTGTCCCTAGATTGACTCCTCTTGTTATTTCCCCTGCAGTTCCCTGTGGTTCAGGTGACCAATTGCTCAGTAGACAGTAATTGTTCATTCTCTCCCCAGTGGATGTTGTGGCCTTCTACCCAGTAACCGGTAGTTGTAAGTCCTATTTTTGTGGCCTTCTACCCAGTAATCGGTAGTTGTAAGTCCTATTTCTGTGGCCTTCTACCTAGTAACCGGTAGTTGTAAGTCCTATTTATGTGGTTTACTACCAGTAGCCGGTAGTTGTAAACCCCATTTTGTCCCCTTGCAGAGTTAACCCTTGATGTTGTTCATCCCAACCGATGACGGTTGCTCTCTTCTATGGTTTTCTACCCCGTAACCAGTAGATATAATCCCCTCCTTGTTGGTTATCTTTATCCAATATTCGGTATTGATGTTCCTTCACCCTTTTGAGTATACCACCTAGTAACCGGTGATATATCTCTTGGATAATTGCTCTGATTAAGCAATTTATCCCCAGCGAGTCATCTTTCATTTACCCTTGTTTGGTAATGATTGTTTCTCCCTTTGATTGGTCATCATTTTATACCTAGTAGCCGGTACCCCGATGTCCTTTCTTTTCGGTCGATTCTATCCTTTATTAACCCAGTAATCGGTTGTGGATAATCTTCCATACGAGTATGTTATCTACATTCTGACGGTAATAGATAATATATCTCATGCGCTCTTCAGTCGAAGTCTTTTTCTTCCCCAGTTGAGTAAGATTCGTATTTCCTTATGGAATCGAATGCCCATCCTGTAATCGAGTCTGCTTTTCCAGCTCTCCTTTCGGATGATGAGTGTCTTGGAAATATTCCCCAATTCACGCCTGGTTGGTCACCTATTATATGCCCAGTAACCGGTATCCCCGGTGTTCCTTCCTTCTGCTCCCTATTATGACTTTTTGTCCCCTATGGAGTCAGATTTTCTTGAGTTGAAATATACCTTTTTAGGTCTTCCTCAGATGTTTTGGATGATTGATATCTCTCACCCTTATACCGGTCTTAGATATTCTTTCTTCCTGGGCGCATTGTTCTCTCACCCTTATAATGGTGTCTTGATCACATGTCTCTTTGAGCTTGTTACCCAGTAACCGGTAATACCTCATTTGCTTCTTCCTCAGCTGAGTCCTTTATGGATATCCCCGCCTGAGTCCCTTAGCGGATTTTCCCATCCGAGTCCAGATTTTTATCCGAAGTATCCTTTGTGGATAGTTGTGCTGTATTGGCATATTCCCCAATACATGCATCTTTGCATCAGCTCGAGTCTTTCCATTGATTTATTTTCATGGAATCCATCTCATGTCTCCCAGCAAGTTTCAAGTCGTGACCTGCTCACGCATTTTATTCCCCTTTATTTTATTCCCTAGTAAAGTCCCCAGATTCTCTGTCCTATTTATGAGTGTATTACTCATATGGATTTTCAGTTTCTCGTGATTTCTTTTTCCTTTGTGGACATATATCCCCGCAGAGTATTAACTTTTGCATACATACATTTGCATCATGAGGTCTCTTAAGGACCAAAATTCATCTCTTTGTTATTATTTAAGCCCATTCTACCTCGTCGAGACGAAGATTTTAACCTTCATATCTCCGGCTAGAATGATCTTAAATAGGGGCATCTGTAAGACCCTAATTTTGACCCTAAGATCCCTCATGGCATCATATCATTGCACATTGCATTTGCCTCAAGGATCATAGCATCTTGGCTCCTTAACCCTTGGGTTGGGACTTGTGTGAGTTGGTTTGAGACCACCAAGCACGCTTGAATTGTATATTATTGCTTTTCTTATGTTGTTTACTAACCAAAAGCACAAAAATATGTCACTAACTTGTTTTGTTTTGAAGCTTGAGCAATCATGTGATCCAAGGCTCCTAAGAGGTCCCTACGCTCATTGAAGTGGCCAGTTGAAGTTGAAAGCAAGCATGACAATGGTTCCCAAAGCTCTCAATCATCATATATGCCTTCCAAGTATCTCAATTTGCCAATTTTATCAAGATAAACCAAAGGGCTTGAGGATTGTTTCCCAAGGAAACCCTAATTCAACTATGCATTGATTATGCCTTGCTCATGAAGCAACCTCAACCCATGATCAAATATAATCAAGTTAAGTTCTTTAATTCATCATTTTATGCATATATGAGCCCATGTGAGTGTCCTCAATCATTCATTCATCAAGATTTGAAGTTTGGACTTGAGAAGTTGATCAGTCAATTCATCTAACTATTTTGAAATCCACTGAGACCTAACTTTTGATGTGTTTATCAAATGAAGATTACCCCAAGAGAAAAAATGTTCTTAAGAACCATATGAACAACTTTCATGTTCATAAAAATTTCATTTGAAACTTGGAAGGTCATCATCCATTTCAAAATATTATAGGTCATTTTGACTGAAACCCTAATTTTGGGTCAACTTCCCAAGGACCTAACTCACTCATTTTTCATGATTTTGAGGTGGGACTAAATGAATTGGAAAGTTTAATATGTCTAATTCAATTGTTATGTTGGACAAAATTTCATAATCCTAAATTAAATACATGTGATAATACAAAACATTATAGGTCACTTTGGACAAAAGTCATTGAAATGTGAAAAAGTCCAACTTCAAGTGCCCATAACTTTCTGATCAAAAATCTAAATGATGCAAATTTTAAGTCCAAATTTATTGCCTTGAAAGGATCTACAACTTTTATGTTTAAGGTTTTGTCATTTGAGGTTTACATCATTGAAACAGAAGGGCTTGAAGTTGGTCCAATTTGGCAAAATTCTCATATACATGTTTTGCACCTTGAACTTCATGGTCTGTTTTCAATAATTGTCCAAATCCAAATGGATTTTTGTTCAACATAACATTTGTTCCTCATGTCAATACCTTTCCAACCATTACCCATATGCCTATGTTTCAATTTGGCAAATGGTATTTTCGAAGAGGAGAAGTTTTGGTTCCAATTAAGCATAACATGTTGAATTTCCATGCACAAGCTTGTACCATGAAATCTGCACGTCCAAAACACCTCACTTGCATCTCAGCTTGCATTTGCAATTGCATTTGGGCCTCCCATGCGCCTGTACAAGCCCATGCATGGAGGACCCAACTTCACATGCACATGAGTTTTCTCCTTGCTTGCATCAGCCTTGCCTATAAATAGAGTGTTGCATTCACTTCAAAAACCAACCTCAAGGCGCCTGAATTGCTGCACAACTGAAATCCCAACCTCCATTAAAAGGAATTCTGAGTTTTCTATTTCAATTTTCAAGTTCAATTTTCAACTTCATTGGTTGATCTTTGAACTTCAATTCCTAAACCTTGCTTCCTTGCTACCTCAAGAACACACTGCATCAAAAAATTGGAGTAGATCAGGCATTGTAAAGCTGCTCTTCAAAGGTTTTCCCTCAAACTGTTTTCATTCGAAACTCACTGGATATTGATCATTTCTTGCATTGCTTGGTACCTCTGAAGTCCTCATGTGAGAGGCAATTAATTTGAGCTTTTAATTTCATGAATTGAATAAGTTCAGTTTGAACACCACAAATTTCCATCTCAGATTTCTCTCTCTATAGAGATCTTGGGTGGAAACCAAGGGTACAGGGGTGATGAACATCACCCCAGCTTTCCAAAGAGATATAGATCGTGCATTTTGGTGAAGGTTTTGAAACCTGCCAATTTTGGCCGGAACTATGAGTCTCGTCGGAGAAGACGGTGGTTTCCACCACCGTCCCCACATGGACGAGTTCATGGCCCTTGAATCTGGTCCTTGGGATCTAATCTCAGAGCTTCATTTGATTGACCTATTTTAATGCCATGTGTGATGCTGTTGACTCAAGTACACCATGCGCGTGCGTCTCCCAGCCACTTGATGCGCCACGTCAATTAATGAATCAAGATCATACGCTCCTTGTTTTTTCCTAATTTCTGAATTTCGTTTTATTTTCTTTAATTCCATTTTATTTCAAAAATTCATAACTTCTTCATTTTAAATCATAAAAATATGTGACCAATTGCAAAATTTTCCTTTTAAATTCTAGTTTCTAAAAATGATTTTTAATATTTCTTATGATTCCATTTAAGATTTTTTGTGAATTATTTCTTTTCTGGTTATTTTTAATTCATTTAAAATAGTTTCCAATATTCAAAAATGTCAAAAATATTTTCTTAACATCTTTGAATGATGATGAATCTATGAAAAATATTCTCATCAATTTCTTAATTAATTTGAGATTCACTACGCCAAAAACTGGAATAGACAGCGCACCTTAGAGGGCGCTTTCTTAAAGAAGCGCACTCTAAAGTGAAGAGAAAAATAAGGAGGAATAGACAGCGCACTTTAGAGGGCGCTTTTGAAACAAAGCGCCCTCTAAAGTGAAGCAAAAAAATAATGAGGAAATGGAGGGACACCAATAGAGGGCGCGTTTATGAAAGCGCCCTCTAAGGGTACCCTTAGAGGGCGCTTTTAAAAAAGCGCTCTCTAAGTCCATGTACAACAGCGCACTTTAGAGAGCGCTTGTGTAACAAAGCGCCCTCTAAAGTGAAGCGAAAAAATAATGAGGAAATGGAGGGACAACAATAGAGGGCGCGTTTATGAAAGCGCCCTCTAAGGATACCCTTAGAGGGCGCTTTTAAAAAAGCGCTCTCTAAGTCCATGTACAACAGCGCACTTTAGAGAGCGCTTGTGTAACAAAGCGCCCTCTAAAGTGAAGCGAAAAAATAATGAGGAAATGGAGGGACAACAATAGAGGGCGCGTTTATGCAAGCGCCCTCTAAGGATACCCTTAGAGGGCGCTTCTAAGGAAGCGCTCTCTAAGTCCATGTACAACAACGCACTTTAGAGGGCGCTTTATTACAAAAGCGCTGTCTAAAGTGAAGCAAAAAAATAAGGAGCAATAGACAGCGCACCTTAGAGGGCGCTTTTTTTCCACAAGCGCCCTCTAAGGTCCCGTTTAGTAAACATTAAAATTATAACATACTGCGCCTTTTGTTATTTCACTCTCTGTTATTTTCGTTCTTTTTCACGTTAGGGTTCTAAGGCGTTCTCCTTCCACCTCTGTTAGATCTACGACGTTTCCTCCTTCTGGCACCAAAGGTACGTTTGTTTCGTTTTAGCTTTGCCCTATTTCTTGCTTTGTTTTAGCTTTGCCCCATTTCAGTTTTTTGTTATTGTTGTCTATGCGTTGTCTATGCTACGTTTGTTTCAACCTGTAAAGTTTCAATGCACATATCAAGTGTGAAGGACTTAAACCCCAAATTTGCAAATCTGTCGTATTTTGGTGTTATCGAGCGCATTTGGGTGTTTGATTATGAGAAGTTTCAGATTCCTATATTTGGTTGCAAGTGGGTTGAAAATAATAACGGCATTCGAATGGATAAGTCAGGATTTTTGCAAGTGGATCTTAATAGGATGGGATACAAAGATGAGTCTTTTATTCTAGCCTCTCAAGCTAGACAAGTGTTCTATGTCAATGATCCGAAAAGTACGAAATGGTCTATAGTTCTTTTTTCCAACAAAGTAATTGATGAAAACACTGGAGATCAAGGTGATGATATTGATGTTGAGATTGAATCGTTAACCAGAAATGATCAAGATGAGAATAATATATCAAATGTTTCATATATTAGAAATGATCATAATGAGGGTATTTGGATCAATCCAACCGTCCGTGTTGTTAAGAGACATGTAGAACATATTCCAACCAAGAAAAGAAAGAGAACTTAGTGAAAAAGGTACAAGTCAAATGATTTTAATTGTTTTCTTTATTACAGGTAAAATGACTTTTATGATTTTAATTGTTTTTACATTTGTCATCTGATTTTAATTGTTTTCTTTTTTACAGGTAAAATGGCTATTATGAAGTCAATCATTTGTGCAAGGGGCAAGGGATGCTCGAAAGTATCAATTGATATTTGTTTAGATGATGATGCTGGATATTTGAAAGTATCCCTCTACGACATTGGTTTCCTTGTTCGACAACATATTCCGATTACATGTGATAATTGGAGAAGTCCGGACTTGAAGGTTGGCAAAGAAAAAATATGGTCGGAGATACAGGCTTGTGTCTCAATAGAGGATGGGTATCTACTTAAAGTTACTTTTGTAGTGGTCCAAAAGAGACATCACACCCGTCTCTTTCCTGTCAACCCCAAAGAGACCGATAGAAGTGGAAAAATTATGCCAGGTTTTTTCAATATATTTCTCAATGCAGCTGGTATATATTATCATTTGAATTTATCACTTTTTGCTGATTTTGTTGTTCTAAATTGTCAAAGGAACCGTGGTAGACACCGGCATTTGTCACCCTAGGGAATTTGATTTTTACCTTAACAGCCATGCAGGAATTCAGGTAATATTAGCTATGTCATTTAACTTTATGCCATTGTTTACTATTTGTTGCTCAATCGCCTTTTGACAGTTCTGTGTTATTTGCATTTGGACGTGTTCTTTTTGTAGGGGACTACTTATGCTGCCATCTGTTGTTTTGGTTGAGCCTTATTTTGTATGGATGTGCGATAGAACTACTAGACAGCTTTTGGATATACAGAACATGTTTGCCACCATGGGTGGATGGGCGTTTTTGTTTAGTATTGGTTAGAACTACTAGACAACTTTTGGATACAGTGGTCACTGGGTGTTGGTTGCTATGTTTTATTCTCTTAATTGTAGTACTTTGAGAATATGTTGTTGTATATTGTTGATCAAAGAATCATATATTAATGTTGTATATATGGAGGATTAATGTTGTATATAAATGGATTCATGTTGTATATATCAATGGATTAATGGTGTATAACATTGGATTAAAGGATGAAATCAATATGAATTTTACACTTTTGCAGCATGCGAACAGGTTACCAAATAAATATATATCCACTGTTTTTCAAACAAATTTTTTTAAAATAACTAACACATTAGAGAGCGCTTTGTCCAGAAAGCGCCCTCTAAACACTTTACAATGACAACTTTAGAGGGCGCTTTTTCCTGAAAGCGCCCTCTAAACACTTTACATTGATAACTTTAGAGGGTGCTTTTTCCTGAAAGCGCCCTCTAAACACTTTACAATGACAACTTTAGAGGGCGCTTTTTCCTGAAAGCGCCCTCTAAACACTTTACACTGACAACTTTAGAGGGCGCTTTTACCAGAAAGCGCCCTCTAAGGTGTCCCTCTATGGACCACTCCAGAGGGCGCTTTTTTCTTAAAGCGCACTATAATGTGGCCACTTTAGACAGCGCTTTCTCCAGGAGAACAAAGCGTTGTCTTTACCTATGCCAGCGCCAGATTAGAGAGCGCTTAAAAGCGCTGTTATAGGCCAAAATAAGCGCCCTCTTTTCCCTTATTTGGCGTAGTGATTTATTTGAGATTTTAGTTCAATTATGTTATATTTTCTTCATTTTTAATTGTTTAAATTTAGTTTCTGTTTTCAAAAAGTGATGAAATTTTTTGTCAAACCTTGTTTGACCATGTTGAACTTATGATGATCCAATTGGACTTTTCCAAGTTGATTTGAATTGGACTTGAAGTTTGACCTTTATTTGTTTATTTTAATTCAAGTATTATTTTAATTCTCAAAAATACCAAATATATTTTTATTGTTTCTTGACTTCTAAGCTTCATCTCACTTCTGTTTACCATTGATTGATGTTGATTCCATTCATATTTGGTCAATGTGTTTTGCTTATGTTATTTGAATTTCAATTATGTACATTCCATTTCTTCTTCTTCTTTTTTCTTTTTGATCAATGAGTTAATGATTGGTGGTTAGCCTTGAAATATGAGGGGCTTAATCTTCTTTGATTCAAATCAAATTCATCTTGATCAAAGATCAAGTGAATTGCTTTGCATTAGAGATAGGTTGCTTCTTGGTCAAGCAAAAAACCTAAATTCATACAAGATCATTCTTCTTTTCTTTTGGCATGGCAAGTTGTAGGAGCTTGGGTTACTAGTCATGGTCTCTAACTTGTGTTTGTTGCCTATAGGTTTATTGACCGGCCTCAGATAGGTGTGACTACTACATTAGTCCACTTACAATTGCTTAACATAACGCTAAATTTCCCTATGGCACACTAACACTAACTACTAATTACTAACTTTTAATTCAAGCATTTAATTCTTGCAATTTACTTTAATGCAATTTAATTTCTTGCTCATTAATTCATTTGCCTTTGCCCTTTGCTCACTTGAGCTCATGTTTATGTTTATGCAATTTGTCTTTTGCTCACTTGAGCACATTATTGTGTATATACTATTTTCTTGTGCTATGTTTTGTTTTGTTTGTGTGAACCCAATGCAAATGGAGAAAGGACTTAGATTTTAGGACCTTACCTATGCTAAATAGTGTTTGAACAACAACTAGGCCTCATGCCTTTAGAATGCTAAAAAGAAAATTGTCAAAGAGTAACTAGGCCTCATGCCTTTAGAATGCTAAAAAGAAAATTGTCAAAGAGCAACTAGGCCTCATGCCTTTAGAATGCTTAATCTTGAAGAAGACATTGAAAGGACCCCTAATTCTGAACTCACTCTTGTCCATTCTTTCTATTGCATTGTGGAACTTTTTTATTTGTGTGTTCTTGTGTGCTAGGGATCCTAAACTTGAGCCAAATAGAAGAACCATGGTCATGAGCATCCAAAGTGAGAGATACAAAAGCCAATTGGAAGATTCCTAGGAGCTTGATTGATTATTTTCTTGATTGCTTGAGTTATTTGCTTATTGATTGCTAAATCCAAAGGAAGGAGAAACTTGGATCATATTTATGATCTCAAGAAGGGACCTCCATGTGGTTTTATTTCTCTTCCTTCATCTTTGCATGTTTAGGACCTAGCCCTTCTCTTCTTCTCTCCACTCTAACCCAAGCCAAACTTTTGTGCAAACATTAACGTTGCTTTCAAAAATTAGAAACCTAGGCACTTTGATTTTTCAAACTCTTTTTTTTTCATAATACTTATTTTGAATTAAATCTTAAGTCAACTTTGACCTGATTTTGTGAATACTTTTCATTGGTAAATACAACTCACTCAATTGTTTTTTGTGGTTTCAATGGCCACTTTTGCCAAAGCTTTTCATAAACATTAGCTATTAGGTTTGAGTTATCCTAGAGGTTGATATTATACTCACCTATATCCTTAGTGATGGACTATAAGTCTTCCATGCTTATTATAGGGTTAACCCCTCACTAGCATGTTGAAGCTCTCCTCACATGGTGGATTTGTGGTTTTAGGTTGAGTTTTCTCCCTTTGATAACAAAAGACCTTAAGGCTTTTGACCAATCAATTCACCAACTTCTTTTGAGATTTTTACCCTGAACTACGAGGTTTTGATCCTACCTTTTTAAGATGGTAGGTAGGCAATGGGTTTATCCATTCAAATACAAAATTGTAAATAACTTGTATATTCTTTTCTCATCTCCCCAATCATGTTTGCACAAATATTTTTCACAAATACCAACCTACCTTACAACATTTTTAAAAAGGGCTCCCTTAGAGTACTAAGGATGTTTTGGGTGCTTATAACCTTCCCATTGCATAACCAACCCCCTTACCCAGATCTCTGACATTTTTATTAGTTTTTGATTTGATAAAACTTCTCGGTTTTTGTTCGCTTTCTAACCTTTCCTTTGGATAAATAGAAGTGCGGTGGCGACTCGAATTGTATGATTTACTTTTGATTTAGTCAATAAATCTAAAGGTAACGAATACCCCGCTACAGCACAGAATGATAATCTTCAAATGGTTGATGTGCCAAATGGTCAGCCAAGATACTACCTTTAATAACTTTCTGAGCTCGATACTCAATATTATATTCAGGTAACAGCATCTGCCAACGGGAAATTCTCCCAGTTAAAGCAGGCTTCTCAAAGATATACTTGATGGGATCCATTTTGGATATCAACCAAGTTGTATGATTCAACATATACTGGCGTAAACGCTTAGCAGCCCAAGCCAAAGCACAACATGTCTTCTCAAGCATTGAGTACCGAGACTCACAGTTAGTGAACTTCTTACTCAAGTAGTATATTGCATATTCTTTCTTTCCTGATTCATCTTGCTAACCAAGGACACAACCCATGGAATCATCAAGCACAGTCAAGTACATAATCAACGGTCTCCCTTTAATAGGCGGGGACAGAATCGGAGGCTCGGACAAATACTCTTTGATACTGTTAAAGGACTTTTGGCAATCCTCGGTCCAATCATGACACTGATCTTTCCGGAGGAGCTTGAATATAGGCGCACATGTGGCAGTCATGTAGGATATAAATCTCAAAATGTAATTCAAGCGGCCAAGAAAACCTCGGACTTGCTTTTCAATTTTGGGCGCAGGCATCTCTTGTATTGCTTTGACCTTGGCAGGATCAACTTCAATACCTCTCTCGCTGACAATAAAGCCCAATAACTTGCCAGAACGGACTCCAAATGTACACTTGTTAGGATTCAAACGGGATCTGTACTTCCTCAAACGCTGGAAAAGCTTCAACAAGTGTTCTACATGTTCGACTTCCATTTTTGACTTTGCAATCATATCGTCGACATACACCTCGATCTCCTTGTGCATCATGTCATGAAACAAGGTAGTTATAGCACGTTGATACGTGGCTCCGGCGTTCTTCAAACCGAAGGGCATCACTCGATAACAGAATGTTCCCTAAGGTATGATGAATGTTGTCTTCTCCATATCCTCGGGTGCCATTTTAATCTGATTATAACCGGAAAATCAGTCCATAAATGAAAAGACATTGAATTTCGCCGTATTGGCTACCAACATATCAATGTGTGGTAGAGGAAAATCATCTTTTGGGCTAGCTTTATTCAAGTCACGGTAACCCAGCACATTCAGACTTTTCCGTCTTTTTTAGGTACAGGCACAATATTGGCCACCCATTGAGGATATGTAGAAGTCACCAGAAACCCCGCATCAATTTGCTTATGAACTTCTTATTTAATCTTCACTGCCATATCAGGATGAGTTCTTCTGAGCTTTTGCTTCACAGGCACATACTCAGGCTTTAACGGCAAGAAATGTTGCACGATATTAGTATCTAGACCAGGCATGTCTTTATACGACCAGGAAAAGACGTCGACATATTCTCGTAGCAACTCAATCAACCCCTTCTTAACAGACTCTTCCAGGAGTGCCCCAATCTTTACTCCGTGAATGCAGTCTTCAGACCCCAAGTTGACTGTTTCCAGATTCTCAAGATGTGGCTGAATGATCTTCTCCTCGTACTCAAGCAGACGGGTAATTTCATCAGGAATCTCTTCAACATCATCTTCTTCTGCCTCAAATACAGGGAACTCAAAGTTGGGAGATGGTGTTGGATCATTATTTTCAATGGGTTTGATTAACCTGCATAATGATTTTGAGTATAAAAGAGATTTCAGAATTCAAAAAAGGCAAATCATTATGCAGATGAAAATTGATTTTATTCTCTTTTTTAGGGTTTTATGGTGATCACCAATTTCATGCGAAAAGCAAAAAATGAAAAATAATTTGGAAAACAAACATTTAACATGCGATTATTGAATGAATATCATTGTATTAATCAATTATGCCAAAAATGTCTTCACTTCTCCTTTTGGCATGGGAGAAGGGTTTTGAAACAAGAATGAACATACTACGTTGACTTAGGGATAACTGTTGGAACATCAACAGCGACCCAATTATTGCAGATCCCGTCAGGTATGACAAAGTTGTCGAGGTCTTCCTCTTCATCTTCTTCAATGATGGCAGAAGCTTCGTGATCTCTATCGGTGTGGATGAAACATCCACTCTTAAACAGCCCAAGATCATTAGAAATACCGGAAGAATACCCTATACCAGCCCGGGATTTATTATCTTCCATCTTTATCATTTTCCCCAAACCATTAGTTGCACCATGCTCGATGGCCAACTTCGCGTCATTGTAGGAGACAAATGAAGAAAGTCCTTTTCTAGAAGGCTCAACAATAGATAAGGCTTGGAATGGAGTTCCAACCTCATGCTCAACATTGATGTAGGAAAAGGAAGATAAATGGCTGACCAAGAGAGCCTTCTCTCCCCCTATCACCACCAACTTCTTGTTCTTGACGAACTTCAACTTTTGGTGTAGGGTGGATGTCACGGCACCTGCCTCGTGAATCCATGGTCTACCAAGTAAACAGATGTACGACGGATGTATGTTCATAACCTGGAAAGTGATCTGGAAATCACTAGGTCCAATTTTGATCGGGAGGTCTAATTCACCGATCACGGTCTTGCGCGACCCATCGAAAACTTTTACTACCACTCCACTTTGCCTCATGGGAGGTCCCTGATATGAAAGTTTGGTGAGAGTGGATTTTGGAAATACATTAAGTGATGACCCTGTATCCACCAACATATTGGTCGTCTTTACAGTTCATAGAGATATGTAAGGCAAAATTGTGGTATTTTCCCTCCTCGAGAAGATCATCGCTGCAGAAGCTCAAATTGTTGCAGGCAGTTATATTTGCAATAATGCTATCAAACTATTCAATTGTGACATCATGATCCACATATGCCACGTCCAACACCCTTTGCAACGCTTCACGGTGTGGCTCTGAATTCATCAACAAAGATAGGACAAATATCTTTGATGGAGTTTGAAGCAACTGCTCCACAATGTTGTACTCGCTCCTCTTGATGAGCCTCAGCATCTCATCACCATCCTCTCTCAATATGCCAGACTGGCCAACTAGGATAGGAGCTTTATCAGCTTTGACAACAACAGGGTCAACACCCTTCACAGGAGGAATAAAATGATTTGAAGAAGAAGTCCCCACGAGACCGGAAGGACTAACATCATCTCTCTTCACGATGTTTTCGTGGGATTTCGGCTGAGCCGATAAAACATGACCACTACGGGTCACTCCACTAACATCGGATATGCTTACAACAGAGGTTGAGGGCAACGGAACCTCCTTCCCATCTTCAAGCATAACAGCATTGTAGCGGTACGTGACCGCTTTATCTGACACATACGAGACAGGGCATGCTGGCTTTATCACAAGAGTTGGCACCACCTTCCTTTTGCTGCCATCATACTTAATGACAACAGGATCAGGAATATTGAACACAAGAGTGATAACATCAACTTCATCCTCATTACGATTTTGAAGTATCTCAATCATCCCTTGGTCTAGCATCTCTTGGATGTCCCTTCTTATCTTGCGGCATCCTCTTTCATTGATAGTACACACATGGCACCTATCGTGATCGTGCTCATAGTGACTGTGCTCACACAACAGCCTATGCATTTCCACCAGGGACTGCCTTATATCATTCACATAAAGGACTTTGTACTTGCCAGGGCAACCCTGGACCATGTTGACAGTTGCCTTCTGTCATACCCCAATTTTGTCCGGGCATTTTTTTATCTTAGCATTTAACCATATTTGCATTTCGTCTCCATTTAGAATAACTCATCACATTTCAAATTAATGTAGAATTGTTTTTTTCATATTTTTAGAATCATTCCATTTATCATTGTATTTTACACCATATTTTTATCATGTGCAAAATGAAAGAAGGCCATAAAAAGTACCTTTTTTTTACATTCACCACATTTTTCTCATTATCATAAAGATCATTACATTTTATTTATTTATTTTCCTTTTTTACAAGTTATGTACATGTTTCTTGAAATTCAAGATTGGCCACTTGAACATGCTTGGATGCTCTCATAAGTTCGCAAACAATACCAGAGCCTGTCAAATAACTCCCCAAGGTTTTCAAATGTCCAATTTATCAAAACCATAAGAGGTTCATAGTACCACCATGCACCTTTCATGATTAGTCCATAAGCTGTTACCATCCAAATGTCAATCATCTTTCATAACATAGATAGTTTTTTTACAAGGGCTCAACTCCAAACTGTTTGTTTTAAGTAGGACATAAATTAATTTACAACAGGGTTTCATTTACAAACAAGACAATCCAACAAACAACTCAAACAGTTATTCATTTCACCTACTTAAGATAACAACTTTACATGGCAAAAAGAATAGACCAAGCAATACAATTTGAAAACAAATGCAACAAGCTGCAGAATGACAAAACAACAACAACATGCTGTAACACCCAAAAGACGGATGTGGACGCAACTCAGAGTACTCCTCCCGCAGCAGGCCACGTTGAAGACCTTTTCAACATGATTGTCCTTTGATGATGCAGATGGGTAACAACTCCATATCAGACGGTGCTAATGTTGATGTTAATAGCTGGATCGACATTTGGTCGGTAGCATAGATGTTAAACCGTCGTGGAGTAGAGTATCAACATCACACCAGTTAAGTGACGTGCAGAAACTTAAGCTTGCAAAAGGAGATCCATTCAGTACTGTTGAAACTGCAAATTAATTTCACAAGTGCAACCTGCCAAATCAAGTGTGTGAGTAAAGGTTACTTCATAGTAATTCATACACACAGACATGTACAATCCAGCAGCATGAACAATTGACTTAATGAGAGCCAAGAGATCAAGCCAAAGTCAATAAAAACAAACACCGGCAATGGATACAGAAAGTTGGATTTTCAACCCAAATCAAGAAGCTAACAAGTAAAGGTTCACAAGGGAAATTCAACCGAAATCCTTCTCGAAAACAAATCCAAGCCTCGTAAAGCGGACGAATCCTAACGTTCACGATCGTTTTCACCCTTCTTAGATGCTCACACTCTAATCTCAATTCAAAACGTAAGCCGCTTCACAACCAAGGCAGGGAATAAGGACCTATGCCGCCAATGAGATCCTGCATTCAACAAACAAAGCCAATAGACAGGATTGAAACAAATAAGGAGCAACCCATGTGAAAGGAAATTGAGGCAAGGCATATCAGTGAGCATATTACACAATCAATTTTCAACCTAGTCAAGCAACACATATCAAAGGAGAAACATTGCAAGTATCAATGCACTTCAGTATAAAGGCAATAACACACGACGATCGAGCATTCCAAATTGCAGTCATAGATGATAATACAAAGTCTATCATTCAATGTAACAAACCTGGCATGAGATAATCATATTGTGACCTGCAACATAAAGGCAACAATTTATCTTGATCAGGTTGCATTGCCTTGCTTCCATCCGAATTACCAACCTGAAATTGTCAAGCAATGTGCATTAATCCAACATGCATATAACCTGCAAGAAAAAACAAAATCATTGGCATCACAAGACAACCAGAATCAATTGCATTTTTTTTCTCAAACAATGTTGTTGTATATTTCCATGACCATCATCAAGAGCCTACAAACTCATAACTGTGAACAGACCCTGTGATTCAAAACAGTACAGATGTAAGAATTGAGAAGAGTTACCATGTAATCCCAAGACCAGTTTCTCATGTTGCAATAATCAGTCAAGCCAAAATAACATGAAGCTGCAACTAAAACCATAAGAAAAAAGTGATGAATAGCCAAGACACCACACCGAATCAACAGGAAATGTCATACCTGAAGAACAATTCACATCAATACGAGAATTGGTGATGGTGATTGTTTTGACTTATTATCATCCTTTTGGTGGTAACAAGTTTTGTTATTGGTCTTACCTTCATCCTTTTGGTGACCGTGATCATTGAAGTTATTTGACTTATTGTCATCCTTTTGGTGATAACAAGTTTTGTTGTTGGATCTTACCTTCATCCTTTTGGTGACGGTGATCTTTGAAGTTGATGAGTCAACTATCATCCTTTTGGTGATAGCCTTGATATTATACTCTCGGTAATGGAAACTTTATCAGAATAACCATCATCCTTTTGGTAATGACTACTTTTGGAAGCTTGGTTTATCCATCATCCTTTTGGTGATGACAATCCTGACAATCATGGTGAACTACTATCATCCTTTTGGTGATAGCAAGTCCTACTGTCATCCTTTTGGTGCCAGAAAACATGTACAGTTTTGTCTTTACATCATAAACGACCTTTGCAAGATTTGAATGTTGACTCGAGGGTTGGCATTGATCGGACATTCTACCCCTATTACCTTGGTCCTGTTAGAATCCATTACATTTTCTTTCTACATCCATTCCATTGCATTTCAAAGGACAAAATTTGGATCTTTTTGTATTTAATTACCTTCTACCACGAATGTATGAAGACGGTTGTCATTCTTACCTTCTAGATCAAATTAATTAAATAAGGGCAGCTGTCATACCCCAATTTTGTCCGGGTATTTTTTTATCTTAGCATTTAACCATATTTGCATTTCGTCTCCATTTAGAATAACTCATCACATTTCAAATTAATGTAGAATTGTTTTTTTCATATTTTTAGAATCATTCCATTTATCATTGTATTTTACACCATATTTTTATCATGTGCAAAATGAAAGAAGGCCATAAAAAGAACCTTTTTTTTACATTCACCACATTTTTCTCATTATCATAAAGATCATTACATTTTACTTATTTATTTTCCTTTTTTTACAAGTTATGCACATGTTTCTTGAAATTCAAGATTGGCCACTTGAACATGCTTGGATGCTCTCATAAGTTCGCAAACAATACCAAAGCCTGTCAAATAACTCCCCAAGGTTTTCAAATGTCCAATTTATCAAAACCATAAGAGGTTCATAGTACCACCAAGCACCTTTCATGATTAGTCCATAAGCTGTTACAATCCAAATGTCAATCATCTTTCATAACATAGATAGTTTTTTTACAAGGGCTCAACTCCAAACTGTTTGTTTTAAGTAGGACATAAATTAATTTACAACAGGGTTTCATTTACAAACAAGACAATCCAACAAACAACTCAAACAATTATTCATTTCACCTACTTAAGATAACAACTTTACATGGCAAAAAGAATAGACCAAGCAATACAATTTGAAAACAAATGCAACAAGCTGCAGAATGACAAAACAACAACAACATGCTGTAACACCCAAAAGACGGCTGTGGACGCAACTCAGAGTACTCCTCCCGCAGCAGGCCATGTTGAAGACCTTTTCAACATGACTGTCCTTTGATGATGCAGATGGGTAACAACTCCATATCAGACGGTGCTAATGTTGATGTTAATAGCTGGATCGACATTTGGTCGGTAGCATAGATGTTAAACCGTCGTGGAGTAGAGTATCAACATCACACCAGTTAAGTGACGTGCAGAAACTTAAGCTTGCAAAAGGAGATCCATTCAGTACTGTTGAAACTGCAAATTAATTTCACAAGTGCAACCTGCCAAATCAAGTGTGTGAGTAAAGGTTACTTCATAGTAATTCATACACACAGACATGTACAATCCAGCAGCATGAACAATTGACTTAATGAGAGCCAAGAGATCAAGCCAAAGTCAATAAAAACAAACACCGGCAATGGATACAGAAAGTTGGATTTTCAACCCAAATCAAGAAGCTAACAAGTAAAGGTTCACAAGGGAAATTCAACCGAAATCCTTCTCGAAAACAAATCCAAGCCTCGTAAAGCGGACGAATGCTAACATTCACGATCGTTTTCACCCTTCTTAGATGCTCACACTCTAATCTCAATTCAAAACGTAAGCCGCTTCACAACCAAGGCAGGGAATAAGGACCTATGCCGCCAATGAGATCCTGCATTCAACAAACAAAGCCAATAGACAGGATTGAAACCAATAAGGAGCAACCCATGTGAAAGGAAATTGAGGCAAGGCATATCAGTGAGCATATTACACAATCAATTTTCAACCTAGTCAAGCAACACATATCAAAGGAGAAACATTGCAAGTATCAATGCACTTCAGTATAAAGGCAATAACACACGACGATCGAGCATTCCAAATTGCAATCATAGATGATAATACAAAGTCTATCATTCAATGTAACAAACCTGGCATGAGATAATCATATTGTGACCTGCAACATAAAGGCAACAATTTATCTTGATCAAGTTGCATTGCCTTGCTTCCATCCGAATTACCAACCTGAAATTGTCAAGCAATGTGCATTAATCCAACATGCATATAACCTGCAAGAAAAAACAAAATCATTGGCATCACAAGACAACCAGAATCAATTGCATTTTTTTTCTCAAACAATGTTGTTGTATATTTCCATGACCATCATCAAGAGCCTACAAACTCATAACTGTGAACAGACCCTGTGATTCAAAACAGTACAGATGTAAGAATTGAGAAGAGTTACCATGTAATCCCAAGACCAGTTTCTCATGTTGCAATAATCAGTCAAGCCAAAATAACATGAAGCTGCAACTAAAACCATAAGAAAAAAGTGATGAATAGCCAAGACACCACACCGAATCAACAGGAAATGTCATACCTGAAGAACAATTCACATCAATACGAGAATTGGTGACAGCACACTGTGATAGCAACAAAACCGACATCCGCTACGTATAATTTCAAGATGAATGCGTATCAGCTCAAATTAACGGTCCTGTCACCATCCATAACCAAACGGGACTGACATTAGAAAGCCGCTGGATGTAAGAAATGATTAAAGGTCAAGCATCAGTTAAAAGTTCGATTTACAGAATAGTAAATAATTTGACAAGCATGTGTTTTACAGCAGTAAACACGCAGTGAAAAGTTCAAAAGACCACACGTTTTTGGAAGGATTTCACTACAGACGAAAACAGGTTTGCTCTTAACAAAATCAGGAATATTTGGTCCCCACCAAAATCTAAAGAAAAGATTTCATGCTAACGGAATGATTTGCGGGATCCGCCAGCTCACACTATCACATGAACCTCGTACCACCTCTCTATAAGAAGGGAGTGAAATCCACTGAAAAAAGGACCCCCTACTGTTACTCTGCCGAAAATCATTACCTGAATTCCTCAAAGTCCAAATCACCAAAAAAACTATTCAGAGTTTCTCGCCGAAACTCTGAGGTAGTCGGACTGAACCCCTCGGTGAGCACCCACGACCTGAGCCATCATCAAACACCGAAATCAGAAGAAGATTCAAGCTAAAAGAAAGGCGAATCGCAAGGGAGTGTCAGCGTTTACCGTGAATCACGTAAGGATCTGCTTGAAGGATCGTCGGAATCTGGATAGGCCAAAGCTTCAAATTGGTACACTTTCTCATTGTCTTTGCTGCCGGACTTTGTTTGGTCGGTAAAATCATTGGTGGAATTTCAAATCGAGGTTATTGTTATCTGGTACTGATTGATGATCGATGCTTATTTTTTTCTTTGGTTTCTGATTTAACGATAGATCTATGTAAGGTAGCAGGTTGAGAAAGAAAAGGGTCTCGTTTGTTTGTGTGATGAGTGAGAGAGAAGTTCGGTTTTGTATCCATGCTGAGGTTCATTTGTGAGCGTTTCACTTTGGAAGAGAAAACGGAGCGTTGACAGGGATAGAAGAGAGATCAGTGTTCTAATTGTAGGCTTATTGTTTTATTTGTAGTTAATTAATTGATTACTGCAGGATTTATGTCCCTTAATAACATAACGTTGAAATGCATATTAATTGTAACGGTAGGCAATTATTATAGCATTAAATTAGAACCATCCCCAAGAAAGCCACGCGTCTCCCTGGTAATTGAGTAGATAAGACCAAACAGTCATCCTTCAAACGCGGAGCAGCTATACAGCTGCCTTCCTTTCTTTTTGAATTTCACTTCAAACGTGGTGGATTGGATTGGGATGGAGTTGGGCTTAACGCCCATTCCGATCCATGTTGATTTTGTTTTTTACTGGGCCGATTGCTGTAAGATGGCCCATTTCGAAATTCCTTGTTACTTCAAGACCTCTTGTTGGTTTTGGTAATCTAATTTTCCTTTGCTCTCATACACCATTATTTTGTTTTTTTTTTAAAATATATTTCATAAGTTATCTACTATATTCATTTTTTATGATATTGATAAGTAAACTATTATTTTAATTCAATTTTCTTGATTGGTCCTATTATGAGTTTTAACTATGGATACAATACATGTTCAGTTGAGTGGGTAGTGTTAATAAGTGAATAAACAAGTTTGATTTCAAATTATTCTTCCAAATCAACTATAATTTCTGAAAATGCTATTTTTATAAATCTAAAGCTTTGGATGAAAAGGAGAATAGTAAGCCTCCGCTTCACTATCTCTCGACTATTTGAATAATTGGCGTACGCCACATTGCTCGAATTTTCGTCATTCATTTAAAACCCTAAAACTCCATAAAATTAAAATCACCCCCCCCCCCCCAATTAATTATAAATTCTAAAAGCTTTATTAATCTTTGAATGAAAAGGAGAATAGTGAGCATCTGCTTCATTATCTCTCGATTATTCGAATAATTGGCGTACGCCATATTGCTCGGATTTTCATCATTCAAATAAAACCCTAATAATCATAACATTTCAAATCATTTCTACGAATTCCAAATCCTTTTAATTCCATATTTCAGATGAAAAGGAGAATAGTGAGCATCCGCTTCATTATCTCTCGATTATTCGAATAATTGGCGTACGCCATATTGCTCGAATCTTCGTCATCAAATTAAAACCTACCAAAATTCAAATTATTTTCACAAATCCAATACGACATCTAAAGACATATCTTTTACAATTTAAACTTTGGATCATAAAAGAGGGGAGGCGTACGCCTCACCCTCTCTCGATTATTTGAATAATTGGCGCACGCCATATTGCACAAATTATCGACTTCCGACTAAAACACGTTAAATAAACTTGGATAAAAGAATAAGGGGCGTACGCCTCATTATTCTTTGAATAAGAAAGTAGGAGGCGTACGCCTCACTACCGTGCGTATTCAACATCCACAAACAAACTTTCAAAATAATTCGAACGAAAAGGGACTAGAAGGCAGACACCTTATTATTCCTCGAAAGAATTGGACGATTGGTGTACACCACATTGCTCAATCTTTCGTCGTTCTTCAAAACATCTCAAAATAAATCAAACCTAACTTCTCAGCCCCGTGCGATCGAAACCAACCAAACACCCAAACACATCAATTCAACTTGTCACCCCCGCGTGACCAAAACTCCTTCAAAAAGAACACTGTCAATCCTTTCTAATGCGCCCAACAAACCAGTGCTAGAGCCTCCACCGAGAGTAGACAAGCCAGCGTTTAGTCGTTAGAACGCCGACCTACACAGTCGTTCATCAAAACAAAACACACCAAATATTCGTAGTAGCCCGAACTACGAATGCTCTGATTTCCTTATTGCACTATAAGGATACGTAGGCAGGAGATTGCTGTATCTTCGCGAGCACACTAATAAAAAACCTCTCATTTCCCCCTCCTGAGGTCTTCATCCATATCTATCATCAATTCTAATCACTCGAAGCAAGCAGATAACAGTCAATTAACAGTCAAATAGCAAAATCAGACTAAGAGGTTCCCGTTGAGTACAACGGACGTAAGGGGTGCTAATACCTTCCCCTTGCGTAATCGACTCCCGAACCCGAATATGGTTGCGACGACCATTATTCTTATCTATAAAGGTTTTCTCGATATTTTCCTATTCCTTCATTGGAATAAATAAAGTTCGGTGGCGACTCTGTTTCGAACATTTTTTCCGCGTCCTATCGCGAGGGATCACATTATCACATTTTTTGAGGTGCGACAGACTGGCGACTCTGCTGGGGACCCTGCTCCAAGCAAGAGAGAGTCTAGCCTAACTTAGTCTGATTTTGCTCCAACTTTTGGAAGATATTCTTTTCTTCCATGTTTATTTCTCTGTATTTTATTCTGCTTGCTTATGTTGTATGTATTTTATCTTGATACTTTGATATGGGACTTGGTGTATGTTGTGAGATAAGCTCCATACCCGAGCTTCGAGAAAAAACTTAAAACCCGGAGTTGTGTAGTATTGAACCGAGGGGTGTACACCTCATTGGGACAATACGAAGACTCCACCTAGAATAGATCTGTTTGGAGTTTCCATCATAATATGGCTAGCCCATCATTGTGGAGGAGGTTCTAAACACGATCCGTGACTCTAGGGACCTCGCCTTAAACCCAGGTTTTGTTTTCATGATTGGCGATTATGTAGTATTGAACCGAAGGGTGTACACCCTGTTCGAACAATACGAGAATCCCACTTAGATTAGATCATTTCAGAACTCCCATCACGATGTGGCTAGCCCACCATTGCGAGGAAGTTTTGAACTTGATCCGTGAGTCTAAGTTCCTTCCTTGAAAACATAACTTTAGAACCTACCTTTTGGGAATTTCTAATCAGAGAAACCTTTGCTTCTCCCTGTTATCCTGACGTACCTGACATGTGGATAATTTTGAGTCTGTATTCCTTTGCAAAAAACATGGCGAAATTTCATGCATTTGCATATCATCAACATGCATTGCATATCATTGGCCAGAAACAAAAACTTACACAATATTCTACCCTTTGTCCAGTAACGCTGACTACTCGACACCGGTACGAGACACGCCGCAATTACAAGATGACACTCGAACAGCTCGAAGCAAACCAGGTTTCGATGAGGACCGATATTGACTCCATGCAGGAAAAGATGGATCGCTTGCTTGAGACCATGTTGCTCCTGGCCCAGAAGGAGAAGGATGCTGAGACTAGCGCCGAAGCCAGGAAAGTTGCTGTCGAGTTTGGATCGCCATCACTTAGCATCCCTGGAGTAACTGAACTTGATGGTAACCCCGCCCAGCCTAGAGGAGGACCGATCCCCATTCCTGTTCCCATGGTCAACATGAACCCCCATGAGCACTCTACTATATCTGCTCACCATGGATCCATGATGGGTGATGAAGATTCATACGACGCCTTCTTCATGCCACAACCAGCCAAACCTGCTGTTGGAGGTCTCCCAGACCCAACTGTTGAGAGACTATATGCTTTAGAAGAGAAATTCAAGTCCTTGGAGGTTCACACTACTCCCGGTTTGGACGTCGTTGATATGTGCCTGGTGCCAGGTTTGGTGATTCCGCAAAAATTCAAAGTCCCAGACTTTGACAAATACAAAGGGATCAACTGCCCGAGAACTCACCTCAGAGCTTACTGTCGCAAAATGGCTGCCCACATCAGTAATGATCAACTCCTGATTCATTACTTCCAAGATAGTCTCAGTGGGGCATCCTTGGAGTGGTACATGAAACTGGAGAGAGGCCAGGTCCAGTCATGGAGAGACCTTGCTGAAGCATTCCTTAGGCATTATCAGTACAACACTGATCTAGCGCCCAATCGCACACAACTGCAAGACATGACTCAACGCAACAATGAGTCATTCAAGGAATACACACAGCGGTGGAGAGAGCTAGCAGCTCTTGTCCAACCTCCTCTCCTTGACAAAGAGCTAATTGACATGTTTATGGGAACCCTGCACACCCAGTACATGGAGAAAATGGTAGGATCCAGCTTCCCAACTTTTGCTGAGGTTGTCTCCGTGGGAGAACGAATTGAAAGCCAAATCAAGAAGGGAAAACTACCTTGTGCTGCTAATGCTTCAAGTGGGATGAAGAAACCTTATCCTAATCTCCCAAAGAAGCCAGAAGGTCAAACTAATGCCATAATGGGAGGAGGAGGATATAGGGCACATCCAAATGTTCCTGTACCTTATCATCAGACTGCCGCGGTCATCCCAACACCGTATCAGCCACCATATCAGCAACAATATCAACAGCCTTATCAACAGCCGACTTACCGGCAGCCGTATCAAAATCAACAGCAACGTGCTCCACAACAACGTCAGCCTAACCAGCAAAGGGCAAGAAGGCCAGAAAGACATTTCGATCCTTTGCCAGTATCATATAGCAAGATCCTCCCCTACCTACTAAAGGATGGATCGGTTGTTCTGAAGGAGATAACACCTGCAACTCCGCCTTACCCTCCAGGCTACGATGCCAATGCTCACTGTGAGTATCACATGGGTGTCCCAGGGCATACAATAGAGAACTGTAAGGCTTTCAAGCACAAGGTTCAAGATTTGGTTGATAGTAAAGCACTTACATTCACGCCTGTGAGGCCAAACGTCGCAACAAATCCCATGCCGGCGCATGCAGAGTCGAGTGAAGCTCGAAGGTAAAGCTCCTTACCGGCCTGAAAAAGCAGAGCAATTCCGCTGAAGAATCCAAAGATGAAGTCCTGTTCATTTGAATGAAGGCGATCATTATGCCATTTTTACCGTTTTGCATTCTTGTAATTTGATCTTGTTTGTCTGAGTATTGTATGCTTTAAGCATTGTTATCTGTACTTGGTTTTATTAACATGATGATTATGCATGCTTTGAATCAATCTTTCATATTCACTCATCTATCACATTTGTAAATCACAAACACACACTTTTCCACTTCACCTCCTTTATCACACTTGTTAGTAAATGTTGGAAGGAGGATGACGAAAACACAATACTCATAATTGTGAATCGTATGCTTTTCGGATAAAACCTTGCTGATGATGTACAGGCATTGTTTCAAATCCCCAAACACTAGAGAGATAAGGAGTTAATCCTTAGTCAACCACTTCGAGCCTAGAAGTAGGAGTTTCTTTCGGATCTACAAACCCTTACGCTTAACCTGGGGCAGGGTAGTGTTCAGTTAATCTAAATACACTTTCGAATTACAAGATGAAATATCCCATACAAGGATCAACCATATGACATTCTTCGCACACATCTTGAAGTGTCGAAGGAACCATACAAATCCAAATTTTATGTCGGTTGTTCTTCAATGACCAATGACTTGGCAGTCACAATTTCAAAAAAAAATCAAAGAAAAAGCCCGCTAAGTCCAACACCCTGAAAGGAGACTTAGGCAAAAACAGGGGCAATCCCGATGGATTAAAGCTTCAAACAAAGCGGTCCATGCAAAAGTTAGGGATCAAAACAAAAATCGAAAGAGACAATGAAAGTCTCCATCAAAACAAAACAAGATTCAGTGACCACCATACCAAAATCAAAGGGTCACCGACATCCAAAAAAAAACGAAATAAGGTGGCTGCCATTCCAAGAGACCTTGAATCACCATCTTTATCCTTACACCTGCAAAAGTAAGTGTGTGTGAATTAATTGAACATAGGATTGGAGATCATCATGAAGAAGGGGTGGGTTAAAGTAAACTTTGAGCCTTATATCCTTTTGTTTCAATAACCATGAACCAAGCCACGTTACAACCCTCAAAAGACCTAATTGAAGTAGGGTTTATTCTAAAAGCATACTATAACAAGGTTGAGTAAACTGACTCCTAAAGATTTACTAATATTCTTTTCTCACTATATCGCTCATACGCTAGTTAATTCAACACCGCGTTTGGACTCATGATCCATTCGCCACACACTACCACCACACTCCCAAATGAATGATTGTTTTTCAAAACTTGCATAACTGTTGCATTAACATCACCATTTCTTGGATAACAATTCTTAATTGTCAGTCAGTACTTGGCATCGAGAAAATTTCAACAAGGGGCAATTCAAGAGGCACTTGATCATTGGTGCTGACACGAATCAAGACCATCCCATGAATCAGGGGCATGGCATCATTTTGATTAATATTGACCTAAGAAGCAGTCAGTATAAGACAAATCTCCAAGCATTGGTTGACTAGGGAGAAAAACACTTAAATACTCAGTCTATCTGGGGCAGGTCCCTCAAAGGCTAATCAGGGGCAGACCATTGTAAGATTTGGGAGCTGGAAAAACAAACTCAGACCATGTCATGGGATAATCACTTCTAAAGGTTTCCTTTCAAGGAGAATTCCTTTGAACACCCTACAATCAAGGGAAAGACAAGTTGCAAAGGGCAAATTCCCTTCATATCATCAAGTCAGTCAAACAGATTGCATCAAGACATCAGTGACTGCTTGAATTCATAACAAAAACATTGAAAGTTCATACCAATACAACATCATACCTTGACAAAAATCCTTAGGGCACGTCAAAAGCACAACCAACATGCGTTGATCACGTCGCTATGCTCAGTCACAGGCTGGCCAAACACTTCAGAAGAAATCGAGATCTTCTCAAAGACAAATACACAATATATCAGCAAGAGATCAAACTTGGGGCACCAAGAGTATCTGCATCTATTGCGTGTTCATCACATCATCAACTACCGAGTGTCGGGAAGTCAGATCCTTTCACCAACCAACAATCAACCCACAACGATAATTACCACACAAAGAAAACCAAAGCCCACCTTACTGGCATCCACATAAGACCAAATGCAACCAACACTGGTTTCCAGAAAACATATTGCCTTTGAAAAGGGGGGTCAATCCCAAACAAACCAATCATCATTTGCATTCAAACATGCATCACATGCATCACATGCATCACCTCATATATAACGCATACATATCATTCATGTACATAACACAAATAAAAATTCAAGGTTTAGTCGTGGGCATCCAGGCCAACCCTCAATCGAGTCATTGTCACTTTTTCTAAGTGAGTTCCTACCTTATCATCGGGCGTTCCCCATTGAGCTACATCCTTCAACCTTTTGTTGATAAGATGTTATCCTCAAATAAGTCAAACAATGTTTCTCCAAACACTTACCTTGTTCCGCGTTGAGCGTCCCTCAATGAGTCGTTTCATGTAACCTTTTGTTGACAGAAACTACATCTCCCCAGAGAATATTTGTTCTGCAACCTTTTGTTGTTGATATCCCAAGCAGTCTTACCCGGTAATATTCCAATACTACCCCAACAAGTCGGGTTTATTGAACTTTTTCAGTAGCCTTATTTTTCCAATATTTTTCTCACTATCATCCTTTTGGTGAAAGTCAATTGAGGAATAATATTGATCATCACCTTGTTTACGATAACCATTATCCTTTTGGTATTGGTAAATCCTTGACATTTGTGATCTTACCGCCATCCTTTTGGTGTCGGCGATCCTTGAAGTTTTGGGCCTAACCTTCATCCTTTTGGTGAATGGCGACCTCTGCAATTATTACAACCTACCGTCATCCTTTTGGTGTCAACAATCCTTATAGTGATAAGGATCCTTGTCATTTTGGTTCAATCATCATCCTTTTGGTGATGACGTCCAGTTTAATCTAAAATCATCCTTTTGGTAATAGAGATTATGGAGTTTGGTTTGAGCTATCATCCTTTTGGTGATGATGACATTTGGAAAGTCCAATCCCACTGTCATCCTTTTGGTGTCAGCAATATTTGAAGTTATTATAACTTATTATCATCCTTTTGGTGATAACAAGTTTTGAAGTTCTGTTCTTAATATCATCCTTTTGGTGATAACAAGTTCGGTTTGTTTGATCTTACTGTCATCCTTTTGGTGTCAGTGATATTTAAGGTTATTGACTTATTATCATCCTTTTGGTGGTAACAAGTTTTGTCGTTTGACAATACCTTCATCCTTTTGGTGATGGTGATTGTTGACTTATTATCATCCTTTTGGTGATAACAAGTTTGTGTCTTGATCCTACCTTCATCCTTTTGGTGATGGTGATCAATTGCGTGTGTGCTTATTATCATCCTTTTGGTGGTAACAAGTTTTGTCGTTTGACAATACCTTCATCCTTTTGGTGATGGTGATTGTTGACTTATTATCATCCTTTTGGTGATAACAACTTTGTGTCTTGATCCTACCTTCATCCTTTTGGTGATGGTGATCAATTGCGTGTGTGCTTATTATCATCCTTTTGGTGGTAACAAGTTTTGTCGTTTGACAATACCTTCATCCTTTTGGTGATGGTGATTGTTGACTTATTATCATCCTTTTGGTGATAACAAGTTTGTCTTGATCTTACCTTCATCCTTTTGGTGATGGTGACCAATTGTGTTGTGTGCTTATTATCATCCTTTTGGGGGTAACAAGCTTTCTCGTTTGACCTTACCTTCATCCTTTTGGTGATGGTGATGGTCGACTTATTATCGTCCTTTTGGCGATAACAAGTTTTGTCTTTTAATTATACCTTCATCCTTTTGGTGATGGTGATTGTTGACTTATTATCATCCTTTTGGTGATAACAAGTTTGTATCTTGATCCTACCTTCATCCTTTTGGTGATGGTGATCAATTGCGTGTGTGCTTATTATCATCCTTTTGGTGGTAACAAGTTTTGTCGTTTGACAATACCTTCATCCTTTTGGTGATGGTGATTGTTGACTTATTATCATCCTTTTGGTGATAACAAGTTTGTATCTTGATCCTACCTTCATCCTTTTGGTGATGGTGATCAATTGCGTGTGTGCTTATTATCATCCTTTTGGTGGTAACAAGTTTTGTCGTTTGACAATACCTTCATCCTTTTGGTGATGGTGATTGTTGACTTATTATCATCCTTTTGGTGATAACAAGTTTGTGTCTTGATCCTACCTTCATCCTTTTGGTGATGGTGATCAATTGCGTGTGTACTTATTATCATCCTTTTGGTGGTACTAAGTTTTGTCGTATGACAATACCTTCATCCTTTTGGTGATGGTGATTGTTGACTCATTATCATCCTTTTGGTGATAACAAGTTTTTGTCTTGATCTTACCTTCATCCTTTTAGTGATGGTGATCAATTGTGTTGTGTGCTTATTATCATCCTTTTGGTGGTAACAAGTTTTGTTTTTAATTATACCTTCATCCTTTTGGTGATGGTGATTGTTTTGACTTATTATCATCCTTTTGGTGGTAACAAGTTTTGTTATTGGTCTTACCTTCATCCTTTTGGTGACGGTGATCATTGAAGTTATTTGACTTATTGTCATCCTTTTGGTGATAACAAGTTTTGTTGTTGGATCTTACCTTCATCCTTTTGGTGACGGTGATATTTGAAGTTGATGAGTCAACTATCATCCTTTTGGTGATAGCCTTGATATTATACTCTCGGTAATGGAAACTTTATCAGAATAACCATCATCCTTTTGGTAATGACTACTTTTGGAAGCTTGGTTTATCCATCATCCTTTTGGTGATGACAAACATGACAATCATGGTGAACTACTATCATCCTTTTGGTGATAGCAAGTCCTACTGTCATCCTTTTGGTGCCAGAAAACATGTACAGTTTTGTCTTTACATCAGAAACGACCTTTGCAAGATTTGAATGTTGACTCGAGGATTGGCATTGATCGGACATTCTACCCCTATTACCTTGGTCCTGTTAGAATCCATTACATTTTCTTTCTACATCCATTCCATTGCATTTCAAAGGACAAAATTTGGATCTTTTTGTATTTAATTACCTTCTACCACGAATGTATGAAGACGGTTGTCATTCTTACCTTCTAGATCAAATTAATTAAATACCACGAATGTATGAAGACGGTTGTCATTCTTACCTTCTAGATCAAATTAATTAAATAGGGGCAGCTGTCATACCCCAATTTTGTCCGGACATTTTTTTATCTTAGCATTTAACCATATTTGCATTTCGTCTCCATTTAGAATAACTCATCACATTTCAAATTAATGTAGAATTGTTTTTTTCATATTTTTAGAATCATTCCATTTATCATTGTATTTTACACCATATTTTTATCATGTGCAAAATGAAAGAAGGCCATAAAAAGTACTTTTTTTTTACATTCACCACATTTTTCTCATTATCATAAAGATCATTACATTTTATTTATTTATTTTCCTTTTTTTACAAGTTATGTACATGTTTCTTGAAATTCAAGATTGGCCACTTGAACATGCTTGGATGCTCTCATAAGTTCGCAAACAATACCAGAGCCTGTCAAATAACTCCCAAGGTTTTCAAATGTCCAATTTATCAAAACCATAAGAGGTTCATAGTACCACCAAGCACCTTTCATGATTAGTCCATAAGCTGTTACAATCCAAATGTCAATCATCTTTCATAACATAGATAGTTTTTTTACAAGGGCTCAACTCCAAACTGTTTGTTTTAAGTAGGACATAAATTAATTTACAACAGGGTTTCATTTACAAACAAGACAATCCAACAAACAACTCAAACAGTTATTCATTTCACCTACTTAAGATAACAACTTTACATGGCAAAAAGAATAGACCAAGCAATACAATTTGAAAACAAATGCAACAAGCTGCAGAATGACAAAACAACAACAACATGCTGTAACACCCAAAAGACGGCTGTGGACGCAACTCAGAGTACTCCTCCCGCAGCAGGCCATGTTGAAGACCTTTTCAACATGACTGTCCTTTGATGATGCAGATGGGTAACAACTCCATATCAGACGGTGCTAATGTTGATGTTAATAGCTGGATCGACATTTGGTCGGTAGCATAGATGTTAAACCGTCGTGGAGTAGAGTATCAACATCACACCAGTTAAGTGACGTGCAGAAACTTAAGCTTGCAAAAGGAGATCCATTCAGTACTGTTGAAACTGCAAATTAATTTCACAAGTGCAACCTGCCAAATCAAGTGTGTGAGTAAAGGTTACTTCATAGTAATTCATACACACAGACATGTACAATCCAGCAGCATGAACAATTGACTTAATGAGAGCCAAGAGATCAAGCCAAAGTCAATAAAAACAAACACCGGTAATGGATACAGAAAGTTGGATTTTCAACCCAAATCAAGAAGCTAACAAGTAAAGGTTCACAAGGGAAATTCAACCGAAATCCTTCTCGAAAACAAATCCAAGCCTCGTAAAGCGGACGAATGCTAACGTTCACGATCGTTTTCACCCTTCTTAGATGCTCACACTCTAATCTCAATTCAAAACGTAAGCCGGTAATGGATACAGAAAGTTGGATTTTCAACCCAAATCAAGAAGCTAACAAGTAAAGGTTCACAAGGGAAATTCAACCGAAATCCTTCTCGAAAACAAATCCAAGCCTCGTAAAGCGGACGAATGCTAACGTTCACGATCGTTTTCACCCTTCTTAGATGCTCACACTCTAATCTCAATTCAAAACGTAAGCCGCTTCACAACCAAGGCAGGGAATAAGGACCTATGCCGCCAATGAGATCCTGCATTCAACAAACAAAGCCAATAGACAGGATTGAAACCAATAAGGAGCAACCCATGTGAAAGGAAATTGAGGCAAGGCATATCAGTGAGCATATTACACAATCAATTTTCAACCTAGTCAAGCAACACATATCAAAGGAGAAACATTACAAGTATCAATGCACTTCAGTATAAAGGTAATAACACACGACGATCGAGCATTCCAAATTGCAGTCATAGATGATAATACAAAGTCTATCATTCAATGTAACAAACCTGGCATGAGATAATCATATTGTGACCTGCAACATAAAGGCAACAATTTATCTTGATCAGGTTGCATTGCCTTGCTTCCATCCGAATTACCAACCTGAAATTGTCAAGCAATGTGCATTAATCCAACATGCATATAACCTGCAAGAAAAAACAAAATCATTGGCATCACAAGACAACCAGAATCAATTGCATTTTTTTTCTCAAACAATGTTGTTGTATATTTCCATGACCATCATCAAGAGCCTACAAACTCATAACTGTGAACAGACCCTGTGATTCAAAACAGTACAGATGTAAGAATTGAGAAGAGTTACCATGTAATCCCAAGACCAGTTTCTCATGTTGCAATAATCAGTCAAGCCAAAATAACATGAAGCTGCAACTAAAACCATAAGAAAAAAGTGATGAATAGCCAAGACACCACACCGAATCAACAGGAAATGTCATACCTGAAGAACAATTCACATCAATACGAGAATTGGTGACAGCACACTGTGATAGCAACAAAACCGACATCCGCTACGTATAATTTCAAGATGAATGCGTATCAGCTCAAATTAACGGTCCTGTCACCATCCATAACCAAACGGGACTGACATTAGAAAGCCGCTGGATGTAAGAAATGATTAAAGGTCAAGCATCAGTTAAAAGTTCGATTTACAGAATAGTAAATAATTTGACAAGCATGTGTTTTACAGCAGTAAACACGCAGTGAAAAGTTCAAAAGACCACACGTTTTTGGAAGGATTTCACTACAGACGAAAACAGGTTTGCTCTTAACAAAATCAGGAATATTTGGTCCCCACCAAAATCTAAAGAAAAGATTTCATGCTAACGGAATGATTTGCGGGATCCGCCAGCTCACACTATCACATGAACCTCGTACCACCTCTCTATAAGAAGGGAGTGAAATCCACTGAAAAAAGGACCCCCTACTGTTACTCTGCCGAAAATCATTACCTGAATTCCTCAAAGTCCAAATCACCAAAAAAAACTATTCAGAGTTTCTCGCCGAAACTCTGAGGTAGTCGGACTGAACCCCTCGGTGAGCACCCACGACCTGAGCCATCATCAAACACCGAAATCAGAAGAAGATTCAAGCTAAAAGAAAGGCGAATCGCAAGGGAGTGTCAGCGTTTACCGTGAATCACGTAAGGATCTGCTTGAAGGATCGTCGGAATCTGGATAGGCCAAAGCTTCAAATTGGTACGCTTTCTCATTGTCTTTGCTGCCGGACTTTGTTTGGTCGGTAAAATCATTGGTGGAATTTCAAATCGAGGTTATTGTTATCTGGTACTGATTGATGATCGATGCTTATTTTTTTCTTTGGTTTCTGATTTAACGATAGATCTATGTAAGGTAGCAGGTTGAGAAAGAAAAGGGTCTCGTTTGTTTGTGTGATGAGTGAGAGAGAAGTTCGGTTTTGTATCCATGCTGAGGTTCATTTGTGAGCGTTTCACTTTGGAAGAGAAAACGGAGCGTTGACAGGGATAGAAGAGAGATCAGTGTTCTAATTGTAGGCTTATTGTTTTATTTGTAGTTAATTAATTGATTACTGCAGGATTTATGTCCCTTAATAACATAACGTTGAAATGCATATTAATTGTAACGGTAGGCAATTATTATAGCATTAAATTAGAACCATCCCCAAGAAAGCCACGCGTCTCCCTGGTAATTGAGTAGATAAGACCAAACAGTCATCCTTCAAACGCGGAGCAGCTATACAGCTGCCTTCCTTTCTTTTTGAATTTCACTTCAAACGTGGTGGATTGGATTGGGATGGAGTTGGGCTTAACGCCCATTCCGATCCATGTTGATTTTGTTTTTTACTGGGCCGATTGCTGTAAGATGGCCCATTTCGAAATTCCTTGTTACTTCAAGACCTCTTGTTGGTTTTGGTAATCTAATTTTCCTTTGCTCTCATACACCATTATTTTGTTTTTTTTTTTAAATATATTTCATAAGTTATCTACTATATTCATTTTTTATGATATTGATAAGTAAACTATTATTTTAATTCAATTTTCTTGATTGGTCCTATTATGAGTTTTAACTATGGATACAATACATGTTCAGTTGAGTGGGTAGTGTTAATAAGTGAATAAACAAGTTTGATTTCAAATTATTCTTCCAAATCAACTATAATTTCTGAAAATGCTATTTTTATAAATCTAAAGCTTTGGATGAAAAGGAGAATAGTAAGCCTCCGCTTCACTATCTCTCGACTATTTGAATAATTGGCGTACGCCACATTGCTCGAATTTTCGTCATTCATTTAAAACCCTAAAACTCCATAAAATTAAAATCACCCCCCCCCCCCCAATTAATTATAAATTCTAAAAGCTCTATTAATCTTTGAATGAAAAGGAGAATAGTGAGCATCCGCTTCATTATCTCTCGATTATTCGAATCATTGGCGTACGCCATATTGCTCGGATTTTCGTCATTCAAATAAAACCCTTTCAATCAATACACTCCTCAAAACCTTGTAACATTAATCTTTGAATGAAAAGGAGAATAGTGAGCATCCGCTTCATTATCTCTCGATTATTCGAATAATTGGCGTACGCCATATTGCTCGGATTTTCGTCATTCAAATAAAACCCTAATAATCATAACATTTCAAATCATTTCTACGAATTCCAAATCCTTTTAATTCCATATTTCAGATGAAAAGGAGAATAGTGAGCATCCGCTTCATTATCTCTCGATTATTCGAATAACTGGCGTACGCCATATTGCTCGAATCTTCGTCATCAAATTAAAACCTACCAAAATTCAAATTATTTTCACAAATCCAATACGACATCTAAAGACATATCTTTTACAATTTAAACTTTGGATGATAAAAGAGGGGAGGCGTACGTCTCACCCTCTCTCGATTATTTGAATAATTGGCGCACGCCATATTGCACAAATTATCGACTTCCGACTAAAACACGTTAAATAAACTTGGATAAAAGAATAAGGGGCGTACGCCTCATTATTCTTTGAATAAGAAAGTAGGAGGCGTACGCCTCACTACCGTGCATATTCAACATCCACAAACAAACTTTCAAAATAATTCGAACGAAAAGGGACTAGAAGGCAGACACCTTATTATTCCTCGAAAGAATTGGACGATTGGTGTACACCACATTGCTCAATCTTTCGTCGTTCTTCAAAACATCTCAAAATAAATCAAACCTAACTTCTCAGCCCCGTGCGATCGAAACCAATCAAACACCCAAACACCTCAATTCAACTTGTCACCCCCGCGTGACCAAAACTCCTTCAAAAAGAACACTGTCAATCCTTTCTAATGCGCCCAACAAACCAGTGCTAGAGCCTCCACCGAGAGTAGACAAGCCAGCGTTTAGCCGTTAGAACGCCGACCTACACAGTCGTTCATCAAAACAAAATACACCAAATATTCGTAGTAGCCCGAACTACGAATGCTCTGATTTCCTTATTGCACTATAAGGATACGTAGGCAGGAGATTGCTGTATCTTCGCGAGCACACTAATAAAAAACCTCCCATTTCCCCCTCCTGAGGTCTTCATCCATATCTATCATCAATTCTAATCACTCGAAGCAAGCAGATAACAGTCAATTAACAGTCAAATAGCAAAATCAGACTAAGAGGTTCCCGTTGAGTACAACGGACGTAAGGGGTGCTAATACCTTCCCCTTGCGTAATCGACTCCCGAACCCGAATATGGTTGCGACGACCATTATTCTTATCTATAAAGGTTTTCTCGATATTTTCCTATTCCTTCATTGGAATAAATAAAGTTCGGTGGCGACTCTGTTTCGAACATTTTTTCCGCGTCCTATCGCGAGGGATCGCATTATCACATTTTTTGAGGTGCGACACCTTCCCATGCCCGAGAAATGGGTTCTTCTTAACATCCGGGCCTACATCCTCAAAGAATAGTATCCCACTCCTCACAAAGTCTTGCACCTTCATCTTCAATGGAAAATAGTTCACCACATCATGTCCGGGCGCACCAGAATGATACACACAATGAAGTTCAGGCTTGTACCACCATTGAGGATTGGCTGGCACATTAGGAGGATCACGTGGAGTTATCAACTTCCTATCAATCAAGGAAGGATACAGTTCAGCGTAAGTCTCAGGAATCAGGTCAAAGTCACCCTCTTCCTCTCATAATTGTTGGTGTTGTTGTTGTTATTGTTGTTACGAGGCTGGTAAGCCTGTTGTTGTTGACGAGATTGTTGTTGTGGTTGTTGAGCTTCTCTGAAAACAGGTGCTATATGAGCCACCTGGTATTGGTTGACAGCTGGTCGAACTTCCTTCCTCCTTACAGAGGGCCTTCTTTTACTATGGGAAGAAAAAGCATGAGTCTCCCCTTCCTTCTTCTTGGCAAATCCTCCATACTTCTTTGCCAAAGAATTATCATCACGGGACAGACGTCCTTCACGGAATCCCTCTTCTAGCCTCATCCCCATATTTACCATTTCGGTAAAGTCCGAGGGAGCACTAGCAATCATACGCTCATAATAGAAAGTGCTCAAAGTCTTCAAAAAGATCTTTGTCATCTCCTTCTCCTCCAAGGGTGACACTATCTGAGCTGCCAATTCTCTCCACCTCTGGGCATATTCCTTGAAGGTTTCCTTATCTTTTTGGGACATCGCCCTCAGTTGATCTCTGTCCGGAGCCATGTCCATGTTGTATTTGTACTATTTCACAAAAGCCTCTCCTAGATCATTGAAAGTGTGGATGCTTGCACTATCTAGCCCCATATACCAACGGAGCGCAACACCTGTCAGGCTATCCTAGAAATAGTGAATCAGTAGTTATTATCTGTCTGGGTCGACATCTTGCGGGCATACATCACAAGATGACTGAGTGGACACGAGTTTCCCTTATACTTCTCAAAGTCAGGCACTTTGAATTTGACCGGGATTTTCACATTGGGCACTAAGCACAGTTCAGCAGCACTCTTCCTAAACAGATCTTTGCCTCTCAGCGTTTTCAGTTCCTTGTGCAGCTCAAGGAATTGGTCCTTTATCTCATCCATCTTCTCATAAACGTCCGGGCCTTCATATGGCTCGGAGTGATAGATGGTGTCTTCTACACGCGACAAAGTGTGCATAACGGGAGGTGGCACAGACATGACCGGGCTAGATGTCGGCATAGAAGAAAAAGTGGGAGCGAAACCCTCTAGCACAAAATTGGGTGGCATTCCCCAAGGGAATCCAGCAGATAGATTCGGAGCGAAGTGAGCGGTGGCAGCAGGCACTGTAGAGGTAACCACTTCAGAAATGACAGTCCTCACGAGAGGAGTTGCAGGAGTTGGAGAAGCTTGGCTCTGAGCAGCAAGAACTGACTCTATCATGGCAGTCAGTCGGGCAATCTCCTCTTTCAAATCTCGGTTCTCTTGCTTGAGGTGTTCCATGATCTTTGAATGATTGGCTCTTGTGTTGTACCGGTGAGTCAGCTCGTCTTCAAAATAAATGAAGACCAAAGAGTTAGACCAATGTATCAAAAGCTCGGAACCAAAACCTTCTTATGCATATGATGCATGCAATGCTCGTGCATATTATTTGTTTTTAATCGGAGGAACTTTATAAAGATCTATTTGCAAATGTTTTGAAAATACTGAACTTTGAAACAACACACCTTGAAAGAACACACCTTCCAACAAAATGTTGTTAGGTTTATCCTTTAAGGGGAACCCAAGCTGACGGCGAGCCAAAGCAGGGTTGTAGTTAATTCCACCACATGTACCAAGAAGAGGTACATTGGAGAACTCACCACAAGAATCAATGATCTTAATTCCATCATACACACGATTACACCAAGAGATATCATCATTAGTGAGAGACATAAGTCTCGTGGACCACCGTAGACATCCATTGTTCTCCTTGAAGGCAAGCGTCTGAGGCAAGTGCGAAATAAACCACTTGTACAACAGAGGCAGACATCATACAATGGAACCACCACCCTTCGCATTCCTCATATGCAAAGAGAAATAAGTGTCACCCAACAGAGTCAGAACGGGATTAAGAGAAGAGAAAATCCTAATAGCGTTCACATCCACGAAGTTGTCGATGTTGGGAAATAACACTAGCCCATAGATGAGGAGTACAAATATGGCTTCAAAAGCTTCCTTACTCATGGCCTTCCCAAACAAAGTAGCTTTAGCAATCAGAAAATCAGACGGGAGACCTTGAATTCCACCCTTGGTAGTCATATTGGCAACAATGTTGGATACCTCTATGTGGAGCATGTCAGCAATCTCTTGAGAAGACGGAATCTTCTCCAAACCACCGAACGGAAATCGGTCCAGAATAGGTATACCCACATGATAAGCATACTCCTCCAATGTAGGCAAAAGCTGGAAATCCGGAAAATTGAAGCACCGATACAGAGGATCGTAGAACTGCACCGACACACTCATCAGACCCTCATCCACCTTGGTAGAGAGAATAGCTAGAAGCTTCCCATGGTGAGCTTTGAACTCCAAGGGCTCTAATACATAAGATGTCAGACGCCTTAACTCTCTCAAGTCAGGTTGTCTAAAATTGTACTTCTTCGTATTCCTTCTTTGCTTATCCATGTCTGAAAATTTGCAAATAGACCTTTTAAGTTCCTTATAAAATCTTATTGTCGATGACATGAATGCAGATGAATGCATGGATGCATGGATGCAACAAGCACACTCAAGGATCAAGCAAGTCATACCACACAAAGGTCACGGGATGGCTCAAGCCATCGTCAGTATCAGTCATCCATTTTGGTGGATTATGGTTTACATCTTATCAACACCCAAGTTCCATTGGTTTTGAGGATATACGAGAACGGATCGACCGCGAATCACGGGTTTGTTATGAGTCACGAGCATGGAGTCTCAGTTAAGAACCACCCAACGGGAGTGTACTATGGTTACACCTAACAATCATGTTCTAAAAGGTTCCCATAGTCATCATCCCATCTTTCGGATATTATCGGATAAGACGACTACTCGTCCTTCAAAAAATATTCTCAAGAGGGACTCTTATGAGTGTAGTATCGCGTAACAATCGCATCACACTTGAGAAGCAGTTCTTGATGTTGCTTGCTCCAAACACGATCTGATCACACTTGAGAAACTAGCAGGAAGTGATTGATGAGGTTACAAGGCTTTGGATCCTGGAGTTTTTGAATCTCCAATAGTTTAGATTCAAACTCAAATTTCAAATTGAAATTTATCAGGTTTCCCTTTGGAATGAGAGGGTTTCAATGAGGGGAAAGTTGGCGCGCAAGGTGTGATTCAAATGAGACAGAGGTCATGTATTTATAGCATGGATGAATGATATTTGCACACTTCAAATTTTGTCCAAATTTAGCAATGTTGATGGCACGAGTGCATGGGCATGTGCAGTCCCGTGATGTAATGCAAAAAGGTCCAAAATCATCCCAAATGAAGTCTGAAAGGAAGCTTGACTGGCAAGGCAAACTGAATTGAATTTTTGAAGTTTGATTCTTTCCAACTATGCAGCCTTGTTAAAGCCATGCGCAGACCTAGCAAACCTCATCCAAAATGCATGAACTTGGGTTCTTTGGAAAGCTTGGGTCAAGGGAAGCAAGTTTTATGTTCAAAACTATTTCATTTGGAGCTTGGAACATGGAGAATTTTAAGGTGGAAGTTTGGAAATTTCAACATGTTGAAATTTTTTCTAAGTGTCAAGCCATAGATCTCAATATTCCACCTTTCTCTTTTGGGACAGGCCTTTATGGTGAACCCCCTTCATTCCTGGGTTTTGACACCATAATTTGGGTTGACACCTTCGTGGTTATATACCTCTTTTTAGAACACACCTCTATGGTTAACCTCATTCCTTTCTTGGTTTTAACACCATTCCCCTTACCATATCAGACTCAGTGCTTTGATAAGATTCTTGTCATAACAATCTTAGTGCTTTGACAAGTTCATACTTTTTTCTCCCTTACCATGTCAGTATCAGTGCTTTGGTAAGCCTTCCTTTTGGTTTAAACACCCCCCAAATCCTCTCTCTTTTAGTCTTAGTCCTCCGAACTATAGAGCTCTAACTTCCTTATTGCACTATGAGGATATGTAGGCACGAGGACGCAAATCCTTGGCGAGCACTTTTCTTTCTTTTCCTCATTTTCTCTCTATGGTTGCACTCACTACGAGGCTCTGAATTTCTCATTGCACCATGAGAATACGTAAGCCTGAGGGCCCCAATCCTCCTCGAGCACTCTCTTTCTAACCCATTTTCTATTTTGTAGGTACATGAAGATAGCAACATCCATTCAAGCAACAGAAAGCAAACCGGTTCATACGGAGTACCATGGATGTGAGGGGTGCCAATACCATTCTCTTAGGCTGATAAAGCTTTAGAATCATTATGTTGTGGTTAACATACTTCAAGCAATCGCTCTCAAGTTATAAACACAAAATACCAGTCGCAAGGCAAGTGTTTAAAACATATAAATAACAACCGTTAACAAAAATACTTCTCTGGCCCAGACATGTCCAACAACATGATCTCTATAGTATATCAGTAAGGATGTGTTCGAGTACCCTCTTGAAAAAGGGTTTACAAGTGAAGGAGCCTCATCATGTGCAACAATAGAAGCTTCCTCCAGGTCTACATGATAAGGGGAGATGTACCCTGAAATCAGGATTGTTGTGACAAGCGGCTCCTAGAAGTTGATGCTTTCCCCTCAAGAGGTCTAGGGATGATTTCCTTGAAGAATTTTGAGGTGGAAGTTTGGAAATTTTAACATATTGAAATTTTTTCTAAGTGTTAAGCCATATGTCTCAATATTCCACCTTGCTTAACTTTTTATGTGAGCTTCAAATGATAAACGTGTCTTCATCAAAGTTGTAGCTCTCTTAAATACCTTCAAAATGGTCACCAATTTCATGTAATTTGGATTTGAAATTATAGAGTTATGCATTTTTGAAGTTTGGAAAAATCACTTGATCGATGGTATAGGTCAAAAGTGACCTATAATGTAACCTCATATCACATGCTCATAAAAGTTGAATCACCTCTCACTCCAAACATAAGAGTTGAAGCAGACATCTTTAATTTTATTTTGAAACTTGGAAATATTTCATATCATAAAAATTGAGCAAGTTATGGCATTGGGAAGTTGACTTTCAAATTAGGGTTTAGACAAAATGACATATAATGTTTCAACATAGAAAATGATTTTAAAAGCAAAACTAGCTCTATGTCTCAACATGAAAGTGGCTTGGAATGTCATTTAGAGTAAGTTTTCTCTTGGAATAATTTTCATATGGTGAAAATTGTAGGAGATAGGGTCTAGAGAGACCCAGTTTTGATCAGATGAATTCATCTGGCCAACCACCATCAACCAACTTGCTAATCTTCAATTCTCTTGACTTTATAGGCTCATGGTAGATCATATATGCATAACATGATTAATTTTTAAGTTTCCCTTGAGAAATTTTATCAATTGGTGAGATAGATTGTTGGAGAAGTTACTCAAGATACCCAGTCAAACTAGGGTTTCCAAGGCAAATCACCCTCAAACTCTTGAAGAAAACTTGATCAATATAACATGTAGAAAACATTGGGACTCATATATGATGCTCATAATCTTTCTTGACTTAATCCATGGTTGTGCTCTTTGTCATGACGGACTCAAACCCTAGGTGTGAACGCCTAACTATGGCCTAATCATTCTGAAGACCATATGAAAAGATCATATTGCATTATATTTGAATCAAGAAACTAGCTTTATTACTTGAAAACTGAAAGAGTATGGTTAAAGTTGTAAGACCCCAATTTTGACCCTAAGATCCCTCATGTTATTCTCATCATATGCATTAGCCTTGGGATCACACCTTGGCATCCTCCTTACCCTTCATTCATTAGGTTTGCATTGGGAGAGATCACCAAGCACCATTTGATTGTATCATACTTTGTATTTTATCATTTTACTCACCAAAATACCAAAAATATGTCTTTGTATAAACTAACTCTTTTGTATGTATGGCATGTGCTCACCTTTGATATATCAAGCTCACATCTAGGGTTTAAGACCCTCATTGCAAGGAGCTCAACCAAGATTTGATCTACTATGGCTCTAAACATCATATATACATACCCGTGAGCTTCACATGTTATTTTGATCAAGAAATCATCAAGAGTTTGGAGTTGGTTAGCCTTGGAAACCCTAATTCATCTAGGTATCTTGTGTAACTTCTTCACAAGCTTTTTCACCAATTGATCAAAATTTTCAAGGTACACTTCAAATTTAATCATATTATGCATATATGATCTCCCATGAGTCCCAAAAGTCAATAGAATATCAAACTAGTAAGTTGGTTCATGGTGGTTGACTAGAGGAATTCATCTGATTAAAACTGGGGTTCCCTAGACCCTATCTACTATAATCTTTGTCATATGAAAATGATTCCAAGATTAAAGTTACTCTAAATTACATTCCAAACAACTTTCATGTTTAGTTCTAGAGCTAGTTTTGCTTGGAAAGTCAATTTTTATGGTGAATGATTATAGGTCACTTTGTCTAAACCCTAATTTGGAGGTCAACTTCCCAAGGCCATAACTTGCTCAATGTTTATGAGATGAAATATTTCCAAGTTGCACAATTAACTTCAATATTTCTACTTCAAATTTTATATTTGGAGGAAGAACAAATTCAACTTTTTTGTGCATGTGATATGAGGATACATTATAGGTCATTTTGGACAAATGCCATTGAACAAGTGATTTTCTTCAACTTCAAAAATGCATAACTCCTTCATATTAAATACAAATGAGGTCAAATTTGTTACCATTTTAAAGGACTTTGAGAGAGCTACAACTTTTATAAAGGAACCTTTCTCATTTGAAGCTCACATAAAAAGTTAGCCAAGGTGGAATAAGTGAACATATGACTTGACACTTTGAATTTTTTTTGACATGTTTGATTTTCCCAACTTCCGCCTTAAAATTCATCATGATCCAAGCTTCAAATGAAAACGTGTTCAACATGAAAGTTGTTCCTATTTATCTAACCTTTCCAAAAAGTCCAATTCATCCATTTTGGACAAGATTTGAATGGGTTGCACATGGCTTGAACATGAATGATCATTTGGCACAAATTGAACTTAAACATTCCATACACCAATGCATAACACTCCAACATGATCTCAGCAATGCTTGTACTCAATTATGGATCAGAAGAAGTGATTACATGGGCCTGTTACATGCCATGCACCCATGCAATGTACATTGCTATTTTTGGATTTCATTTCAAGTGTGCAAATATCAATCCATTTGGCTATAAATAGAGCCCTCTATGCTCAGAAACAAGGATCCTGCGCGCCATCTTTGGATCCATACCTTCAAACCCTCTCATTTCAAAGGATAACATTGATAATTTCCATTGGAAATTGAGTTTGAATCTCACTATTTTGAGATTCAAAACTCCAAGAGTCCTGAGCTTTTCATCCAATCAATTATCCTCCTTCAAGTGTCCTAAATAAGATCATGAGCAAGCAAGAGCAAGATCAATCAAGCACAGACCTGCATTGAAGGTATTTTCCAGAATTTTTCATCTTTTCGATTCTCACTCAATTCTCCATAATTCTCTTGGATCTTTGGTTGTCTGAAGTCCTACCAATGTAGGCAACAAGATTGAGTTGCTTTGAGGTCAAATCCAAGCAACTCAGATCGTGCACCTCAAATTTCAACTCCTTGTATCTCTCAATATACTTGGAGTTAGGATAAATTGAGGCCAAATTCGAGCTCAGAGACATTTTTACTTTAATTTCATGTCCTTATTTTTAATTTTGGTGATGGTTGTGAGTGAACCAGTCCGGTGAAGCTCACCAGAGAAGGAGACCGGAGCTTTGGCTTCGGTGATGCATTGACACTCATCAGAACCACATGATCCATTTGAAATGTTCTAATCTCACACGTTGAAATTGATTACCACTTGTGTTACGCTTTGCCTCGTGACTATGGTGGAATGCGCGCTATCAGCCACTTGATCTGCCACCTCAATTAATGAGGGAGATCAAGTGGTCCACGTTTTTTCTTATTTTCTGATTTTCATTTTATTTGGTTTATTTTCATTAATTCATATTAATTTTAATATTGATCCAAAAAATACGAGAGTTTCACCAAAAAAATTTAAATAAGTTCCTCTTTCATTTTCTGAATTAAAATTAATTTTTGGATTATTATTAATATTTCTCATGATTTAATTAATTTTATGAATATTTTTAATTGTTTAAAAATACTTTTAAGTTTCCAAAAATTATGAATGTTTTTCTCCAAGGTCCTTTGACCTTGTTTGACTTATGATAAATCTCATGACCATTTATTTGGTGTTTTGATGAGGTTTTAGGATTTTGACAAACCATAATTTAATTTAATGTATTATTTAATTAATTTTAATTATTTAATTGCAAAATAAATTGTGTTGAGCTTCTAATCTTGACTTGTTGAGTTTGACTTGTGTTGTTGGGCCTTGGTCAAGGTTGATTTGACTTTGTTGGGTTAAAATCATTGGATTTAGGGGATTGATGAAATATATATTTCATCTCCCAAAATGAATGAACGATTTTAATTTGATAAAAGTCCTCCTTTGACCAATTTGTGTTAATTCCATTCCCCCTCCCTCTTCATCTCAGTCCCCTTCTCTATTCATTCATTTCATGGACCTATGATATCTCTATATCCTAAGGATAGTTGATTGCAAAATCAACATAAGTGTGGATGAGATTAGGTCCACCTCTTTTGCATATTCTTTTTGTGTGTGGTATATTTTATGAGCATAGTCCATTATACTATGTCTCTAACATGCATTAACACCAAAATTTCTATTGCCCAACCTTAAATAGTTGTGACTTCTTCATAAGTCCAATTACAATTTCTTAACATAACACTAAATTTGTGACACAAAAGGAATAACATTCTAGTAAGTGAGATTGTAAGTCTCCCCCCTTTCATGGTATTGTGTGGAAACTTGTTCTTTTTTCCTTCCTTTGGAAGATGTCTTGGTTCAAGGATTCATGCTTGTGAATAGTGGGTTGAGTTTTCTCCAAAGAATGACTTAAACAAAACAAAAGCAAAAGCAATACTAACTTCTAATCAATTAACAACTAACATTTAATTTCAAGCCATTTATTTTTTATGCACTTTAATTTTGAGCTCTTATTCATTTGCCATTATTCATACCATTTAACTTGTTTAATTTAATGTCATTTTCACTTTGCTCATTTGAGCCATATCTTGTGATTATTCTGTGATTTTATATACTTGTTTGTGTTCTTTTGACCTTAATGTACATAATAACCACAAAAACCCTAAAAGACATTTTGTGTGGACTGTTGGTTCGCTCTGAGACATTGGACTTAGAATTAGGCAACACTCCCTATGCAAAAAGACTTGGCCAATGCCAACTTTCATGAAACCAAGTGCTTGTGAAGTGAACTTTCATCTGATGCAAGTATTGTGATCCCATTTGAGTTCATCTGCAACATGATCTTTTGGAGTTGTTGCTTTGAACTTGTGTCTAATGCTTATCTTTGAACTCATCTGATACATGGAATATTATGAAGAAGATCATGAAGTTGCTAAGCTTGGATGTGGTTATCTTTATTTGATGCCTTGCTCTTCATCTTACTATTTTTGTATTGATATTGCTTGATTCTAAAGTACAAGGGAAATTTGGGTTTCTATATGACATTCTTGTCTATTGGATTGCAACCCATTGGTCAGATCTTTTTCAACTCTTAACTTTTAAATGTGTGCTTAGGATTAGTCTCTTCGTCTTCTTCCCATTTCTTTAATTTCAAATCTCTCCCTCCTTTTAAAATCTTCTTTGACTGTGTTTGTTTTCTAAACTTAGAGCATTTTGCAAATTAGAAACTTTGGTCTTATGCCATTGCATTTTTAAAACTTTTTTCTTAATTAAACTTGTAAATGAACTTAATCATACTTGACTTAAAATTTAAAAAGAAAAAAAGAACTAACACTCATTCAAACCATTTTTAGGCCTCTTGTGCCTTTGTCAAACTTAAATTTTTGTTAAAAATAATGCACTCAATTTGAAATTGTTACCACAAACTACAAGGTTTTGATCCTTCATTTTATATTGGTACGTAAGCACAAGTCCGAAGGTCTTGTCAAACACAAAAATATAATTAATGAATTCTTTTCTCATCTCTCCACTCTATTTATTGCAAACATATTTTGTACAAAAATACATATGCATACAAAAAAGGGCTCCCTAGGAGTACCTGGGACACTTTGGGTGCCTAACACCTTCCCTCTGTGTAACCAACCCCCTTACCTGTAATCTCTGGTATTTTATTAGTTTTGATTTAAAAACTTCTTATCTTTGGGGTTTTGTTCATACTTTTCCCTTTTCCCTTGGAAACAATAAAAGCACGGTGGTGACTCTGGTTTTATTGACGTCTAGCTTATCCATAACTTAATGGTCATTAATTTACTGCTACAGAAATTAAGTGGTGACTTCACTGGGGAGTAGTCTCCAGTGGGTTTAGCCTACTTTTTTGTGTTTACATATTTGTATATTTGATGTATGTATATTTGTTTGTGTGATATAATATGCTTGTTGTGCTTGGTGATCTCTGAGTGGTGAGATAAGTTCTAACCCGAACTTGAGTTCAATTAAAATAGGAGGATGGTATAGTCATGTTCGACTTATGTGGAGTAGTCCTTAACAAGTTGGCTTGAGACCCATCTATCCAGTGGAGACTCTTTTGGAGTTATGAATGTCACACAAGTTATTTGTGGTTAGGAATTACTATCTCTAATTTGGGGTTCGAGAAGCTAAGGACCATATAACATTTAACCTCTCTTAGCCTATTTAGGACGTAGTGCGGAGACTGTTCAAGTGTAGACTTGATAACAGTTGCTACACGATACTACACTCAGACGAGTTTCTCTTGAGAATATTATGGATTGATGAGTCAGTCATCCTAACCTGTAATATTTGATAGATGGAATTAAGACTCTGGGAACTTTTTAGAACATGATCTACAGGTTTTTATCCTTAGTGCACTCCTTTGGGATGGTTCTTACCCAGACTCCATGCTCGTGACTCACAACAAACCCTTGATTCTTGGTTGATCCAATCAAGTCTTGTCAATATCAATGGAACTTGGGTGTTGATAAGGTGAAAACCATAATCCACCAAAATGGATGATTGATCTTGACAATGACTCGACTCATCCCTTGACCTTTATTTGTTTGCCTTGTATGTGATCCCTTACGCGTGGTTGTTGCATTCATGCATTCATGTGAATCATAACATTCATCACACGAAAAATAATTTCAAGGTACTGAGGTCTTCTTGCAAATATTTTCAGACCATGGATTATGGACGAAGGAACACTAAGAAGTACAATTTCAGATGTCCAGACTTGAAGGAGCTAAGGAAGCAGGCATCTCTTTTATTAGATCCCTTGGACTTCAAGCAACGTCATGGGAAGCTTTTGTCTATTTTATCTGTTGATGTGGTTGAAGGACTCTTGAGTGTGTTGGTTCAGTTTTATGACCCTCTCTACCATTGCTTCACTTTTCCTAATTATCAGCTTGTGCCTACGTTGGAGGAGTATGCCTATCTCTTAGGACTACCTGTTTCTAGCAAAGTGCCCTTTAGTGGATTGGAAGAGATTCCCAGATCTCATCTTATAGCTGAAGCTCTTCATCTGAAGAAGTCTGAGATTGAGGCTCATTGGGTGAAGAAAGGGGGATTGTTTGGATTGACTTCTGAGTTCCTCATCAAGGAAGCTACTTCCTTTGCTCAAGCCGGTAGTGTGGATGCTTTTGAAGTTATCTTTGTGTTTCTTATCTATGGTTTAGCTTTGTTCCCTAACATTGACGGTTTTGTTGATGTTAAGGCCATTAGAATCTTCTTGATTGGGAATCATGTGCCTACTCTATTGGGTGATACGCACTTCTCTTTGCATCTAAGGAATTCTAAAGGCGGTGAGACGATTGTGTGTTGTGTTCCTCTTCTGTACAAGTGGTTTATTTTACACTTGCCTAAGACACCTACTTTTGTGGAGAACAAACAATGTCTAAGGGGGTTGTAGCGGGGTATTCGTTACCATTAGAGATATTGACTAAATCCAAGGTAAACCATACAAGTCGAGTCGCCACCGTACTTCTATTTATCCAAAGGAATAGTTAGAAAGCGAACAAAAACCTAAAAGTTTTATCGAATCAAAAACTAGTAAAAATGTCAGAGATCTGGGTAAGGGGGTTGGTTATGCAATGGGAAGGTTTTAAGCACTCAAAACATCCTAGGTACTCCTAGGGAGCCCTTTTCATAAGTGTTGTTCTAGTCTAAAGGGTGTAGGTATATCTAAAGTATTATTTACTAAAAGGAAGGTTAAAATAAAATGACTCGCAAGGATGTCGCATCCACTGCCTACGTATCTCATCTGAGTATGAGAATCAGAGTCTTCGTAGCTCGGCTACCTATGGGTTAAAGAGAAGTGTGCTCGGTAAGACGTCGCGTCATATGCCTATGTATCTCATCTAGAATGAGAATCAGAGCAAAACGTAGTTCGGCTAACTACGGGAACAAGGGTCTCGATTGCAACTAGGGCAAGGGAAAGGGACGGTCTCGATCGCAACGAAGGGGAGAGAAAAGAATCGCAGCAAGGGAGAAAGCAAGCAAGGATTAGTTGTTAGTCGTCTGTCAAACTCGGCAAGACATCACGTCTCGTGCCTACGTATCTCATCTGAACATGAGAATCAGAGTTGTCGTAGTTCGACTAAACTACGGGATTAAGGATTGCCATCTGAACATGGACTTACAAAAGGGAACACCAGCTGTGTCAAAGGAAAGTGGGCAATGCGTTCACGTCCTAGCAGTAGGTGTCGCAACTCGCTGAATCGAGTCTTAGGCAGTTACCTCTTTGCAATAGAACGGATTGACATGCCACAAGATCGGAGACACACGGAAGGTCTAAAAGTGGGGAAGCTCTGCTCTAGAGTTGTCATGCAATATGGACCTATGTGTTAGGATTTACAAAGGGGAACATCTATCTAATGTTAGCATGCAAAGAATAAGGGAATTCTACCTATGTTATCATACAAAGGGTTCTACCTAATGGGTGCTACCTAAACAGAACAAGAGTCGACGGATGGAGCGCGGAGAGGAGTTACGGATAAGGGTAGATGGCGATGCCGGAGGCAATCGACTTACAGGTAGATGGCGATGCCTGAGGCAATCGACTTACAAGAGGATGGATGAATGCGTGCTGGTTCTGTTAAGTTTTGAAAATGATTACTCGACGTTGGATCGAGCTTTTGATCTTATTTTGAAATGGTTATCGGATGTTCGTTTTAATTCTTGTATTAACAGGTGACTAAAGAAATAAAGAAATAAATATTATACACTTTATGGGAGAGGGGTACATTTGTTATGAATGGGGATTGTTCATGGCAAACAAACAATAAGAATATATGCCTCATACATCATACAAGTAGGCAACAATTATCAATCAGATCGGATAAATAAACAATATATAATCAAACCAAAGAATCAAATAATGGAGCATTTAAACAATGCATGGGAGTATGAACATGTTAAATAATCAAGCAATAGAAAGCATGAACGAGAGAAACAAGTATAAAAGATAACAGATGAATCAAACAAATGAAAATATACACACGAAGGGTCCACTGAATAATTTAATCAGGAAATGAGGTAAGGATCAAATAAAATCAAGGTAAAAGGCCTCTAATACATGGCATATAAGATGAACAAGGGAGGATCAAAAGATCTCTTCAATTTCCATAAGCAATCCCTAAGTCAAACATCGATCATAAAGAACTCAACTGAAAATTCAAGTCAACTTAAAAAATAACAAATAAATAGAAAATTAATCAAGCAAATTATGAAAAATTAAACTAAATAAGGTGGGGTCAGGACATCATCATCCCCCAAAAAGATTTTAAAAATAATGAAAATTGGCACGTGAATTAATTAAAACAAAACATAGGTCAAACCAAAAATCAAATGCTAACAATAATTTTAAGTCATAAAAATAAAATCAATAAAAAAAATTGTATTAAAATGGACCATTTAGAATAAATAATTAAAATAAAATATTAATATTAAAAAAATACGAAAATAAAAACTATGTAAAATTAAGTAAAACGTTAAGAAAAGTGAAAAATATTTTTGGGTAATTTTATGGACAAAGAAAATATTTTAAATAAGAAAAAGAAATATGAAAACGGAAGGATTAATGGTGATGAACATGGTAAGCAAGCATAGATATATCAAAACATGGTCATGGAAGAGATGATTACCTAATGGAAAATAGAAGTGGAATGGAATCTGATATGTGATGAAGCTTTGCCTCCTTGCCACGAAATTCCCATGCTCCTTTAAAGTTAGGGTTTCAACTTCTTAAATAGGGTGGATTAGGTGTTCTCATGGGCTTTTTAATAAGTGATTTATCCATAAGAATAAAAGTGTGAAGTGAGGTGTAAAATGTTGTTATTTTGGGCCAAACTTAAGTGAATGGATGTCCAATGCATGGCCAAAAGAGGTAAAAAAAACGTGACTGGTTTGTGCAGCATGCTTAGAAAATCTGATTGGGGCAGCCAGGCCCAAAATCTGCCTAGAAAATCAAGTCATGGTGCCCACTTTAAATGAATGTATCTCTCAAATCATGGATCCAAATGAGATGATTCCAAAAGGATGTGAAATAGGACATGGCAAGGTACAATTGTTGTGAATAAAGTATTTTCAAATAATGCCTTGAAGTGCAAGAAAACTGGCCAAGAAGTCTTGACAAATTTTGAAGATTTTGGACTTAGAAAATTTTCTAAGTGTCCTAAAAAAATGTCTCACTTTGACTAAGCATAACTTTCTCAATTCTAATCCAAATGGAGCAAACTTTATATCTCTAGAAATCTTGAACAAGAGGAACAACTTTCATGTTGGAGAAATTTTCAAATGGAGCTTTTATCTTGATGCAAAATGGGCTTAAAGTGAGTGCAACGATCATGAAAACTTGCCCTAAATGCAAAGTCAACCATTTCCAAATTAAGTAACTTTTCCAATTCCTGATTAAATGATAAATCCATGATCCAACCTTGATCAAATTTCACATGTAAGATCCCCTAGGCATGGATTTTGAGATTCCACTCTCAAAATGTCAGGAGTTGACTTTTCTGGCCCCACAGTTGACTTTTCCCAAACTGTCTGTTTCCTGATTCCATTGATCAATTGAAGCACTTCTAGCTCAAATAAAGAGCTGATTTTTTTGTATGTAGACCCTTGTGGACATATGGAGGGCCATGAAAAAGAGTTTCACCCAAAGAATCAGAAATAAACCGATTTTAAACCAAACCCTAGTTTTAGGGAAAAATTGATCAGGAACTGATTGCACTGATTGCCAATGGATCTTTCTGAGATAATTGTGACTCTTCCTAGGCCAAGATGCCTCTCTAATCATGACATGGATGAGATCCTCTACTTCCAACAAAACATTGTCTGTTGCAGGTAGCCATGAAACCCTAATTTCTGATTAAATCCAGATGAACACTCTGATAGCTCTGAATCCTTCACTGATGAACTGAGGACCATAATAAGATACCTGGACCCCCTGAGACCCTTGAGACTTGTATACTTAGAAAATGAAGTCCAATTCTCAATCTTGCTTTGTGTGGGCTGCTTCTGTTAAGGAGTGATAGATCAAAACCTGATATCCATGTCACTAATGCAGTATGCAATGAGTATGACCTAATATGATGCTAATGAAGTGTAAAACATAATCCCATGCTTCCAGGAAAAATGAAGGGTAAATTTTGGGGTATTACAAGGGTCTCAGAGACTTATGTCTCTCACTAATGATGATATAGTTTGTATGATTCTTCATTGAGTAGTTTAGAGATTATTGATAGTTGTGGTGAGTTCTCTAAAGTGCCTCTCATTGGTACACAAGGAGGAATCAACTACAACCCTGCTTTGGCTCGTCGTCAACTTGGGTTCCCCTTGAGAGATAAACCTAATAAAACTTTGTTAGAAGGTCTTTTCTATCAAGAGGGTAAAGATTCCCGACATTTGAAGGAGAAGATTGTGCATGCTTTGCATAATGTGCATATGAAAGGAAGATCCGAGCTTGGTCCATGCAACTGTGTAGCTTTGGAAGGTTACACTCTTTGGGTGAAGAAGAGAGCTTTGAAATTGAATATGCCTTATGCTTGTGAGAGACCAGTGTCCATGGTTGTGGTTGAGCCATTAACTCTCCCTAACCAAGATGTAGAGGAGTTGGAAGACGCACTTACCAAGATGAAGCAAGAAAAGGATATGTGGGAAGAACGTTTCCATGCTTTGAGTAGAAAGCATGAGGAGTTGTAGCTCGAGTCTAAGGACAAAGATGCACTTATTGAGCTTCTTGAAGACCGAGTAATGAAGAGACAGAGAGAGCCAGAGGTTTCATCTTCCTCTAGTATGCCTCAGCCTTCCGTTGCTTGGAAGAAGATTGTTGATCAGCTTGTCCTTGAGAAGGCTCAAATGAAGACTTCTTTTGAGTCCGAGATTCGACGCATCCGAAGGAAGTATGCACCTGCAGTTAGATCTTCTGACATTGTTGTTAGGGATCCTTAGGATGATTAGTCTCCTTTTCTCTTGTATTTTTTATTTTGGTTTCTGAAATTATACTCAGTGTAATCCTTCCAATTATATAAATAAAAGAGTTTTTATGGTCAATCAAATTATGCAATTGTTATTATTTATATATTTGCAAATGAAACAGTAAGTTCCTTGAAAATAAAAACAATCAAACCATTGCATTTCATGCATCATTTGCATAAGCAGGTTTCTCTTTCGCCAGATGTCTTATTGGTTATTCTTCTGTGCTTCAGCCAAGCTAACTCATCGATACAATACTCGTGCCAATCATCTAAGAATCATGGAACATCTAGAGCAAGAGAACAGAGACTTGAAGGACGGGATCTCCCGCTTGAATGCCATGATGGAGTCAGTGTTAGCTGCTCAAAGTCAATCGTCTCCAACGCCTGCAACTCCTCCTCCTTATAGGACGGTCATTTCAGAGGTTGCCACCTTTACCATTCCTGCTACTGCTGCTCACTTTGCGCCTACCATGCCTGTCGGATTCCCCTGGGGAATGCTGCCTAACTTTGTGACCAAAGGTTTCGCGCCTAATTTTGCTTCCATGCCGACATCTAGCCTGGTCATGTCTGTGCCTCCACCGGTTATTCATACTTTACCCCGTGTTGAGGACACCATCTATCATTCTGAGTTGTCTGAGGGTCCGGATATTTATGAAAAGATGGATGAAATGAAAGACCAATTCCTTTAGCTGCGAAAGGAGTTGAAGACCCTAAGGGAAAAAGGTTTATTCGGTAAGAGTGTTGCAGAACTTTTCTTAGTTCCTAATGTGAAAATCCCTATAAAGTTCAAAGTCCCTGAAGTTGAAAAGTACAAGAGGAATTCTTGTCCTCTCAGTCATCTTGTCATGTATTCTAGAAAGATGTCAACACAAAATGATAATGATCAATTACTGATTCATTATTTCCAAGACAGTTTGAATGGTGCCGCTCTGAGGTGGTACATGGGTTTGGATAGTGCGAGTGTCCGCACATTCAATGATTTGGGTGAATAATTTGTGAAACAATACAAATATAATATGGATATGGCGCCGGATAGGGACCAGTTGAGGTCATTGTCTCAGAAGGACAAAGAGACATTTAAGGAGTATGATCAGCGATGGAGAGAGCTTGCCATTCAGATTACTCCTCCTTTGGAAGAAAAGGAGATGACAAAGATTTTTCTCAAGACGCTGAGCTCATTTTACTATGAGCGCATGATTGCTAGTGCCCCCAGTGATTTTACCGAAATGGTAAATATGGGGATGAGGTTAGAAGAAGGTGTCTAAGAGGGACGGTTGTCTAAAGAGGAGGTTTCGTCTAGCAAGAAGTATGGTAGTGGGTTTGCCAAAAAGAAAGAGAACGTGACCAATGCAGTATTTGTTGGGAGGCAGAGGAGGCCTCATTTTAGAAGGAATCCATAATCCTGTCAACACCATCATCAAGTATCATCTATCATTCCGGTATTTTCTAACAATCAATCAACACCAATTCAACAACAACGTCAACAACAGCCACTACAACGAACAAACACCTACAATAACAACAATACTAACAATCATCAACAACAACAAAACTTTGAGAGGAAGAAGGTCTCTTTCTACCCAATTCCTATGTCTTATGTTGAATTGTATCTATCATTGGTTCTCAAGAACCTTTTACAACCAAGAAATCCTCCACAGATTCCTGAAGCACTTCCATAGTGGTATAAGCCAGAGCTTCACTGTGCCTTTCACCAAGGGGCTCCTGGCCATGATATCGAGAATTGCTACCCCTTGAAGTATGAAGTCAAAAAGCTGGTAAATAGTGGAATGATGTCCTTTGAGGACCGTGCACCTAATGTCAAAGCTAATCCACTACCTGCTCGTGGTAAACTTTATGTCAACATGGTAGATGGTTGTCTTGGGGAGTTCAAGGTATTTAATGTCCGCTTCATTAGAAGGTCCTTAGTGAGGATGCACAAGGATATCTATTTGGTGAGTGATTGTGAGCATGACCATGATGGTTGTGCAATCTGTAGTGTCAATCCTCGAGGTTGTATGGTTGTGAAGAGAGACATCCAGAGGTTGATGGATGAGGGTATGATTCAGATTCTCCAGTCCCGTCACGTGGATAATGATGTGAATGTTATAATTTCGGTATTCAAGACTCCGGAGAGGGTAATAATCCAGTTCGACAGTCACAGCAGTAACAATGTCAGCAATAGATTTGTATCGCCGTTGGTTATACGGTTAGCGGTAGCCCATCCTGTATGCATCTGATAAGGTTGTTCCATATCAGTATAAAGATACCATGTTATAGAATGGTCGAGAGGTTCCTTTGCCTACGCCTAGTTCTATTGTGAGCATTGTTGATGTTACGAAGGTGACCCGTAGTGGTCGAGTTTTTGGTCCGGTGTTCCCAAAGAATGTGGAAGAGGGTTCAGTCAATAAGAAGGTTGAAGTGCCTGTAGTAGATCCTGTTAGTGCTCCAAGATGTCTGTAACACCCCGATAAAATAAGATAATTATTTAATTTAAGTTAATAATATATTTATTAATTTAATTAAATAATTGGAATAATAATTATTGGAATATTATTGGGATTATTATTATTGGATTATTATTTTATTGGAATAAAAGTAGAAATCAGTAAAAAGGTTCCATTTGGTAAAAAGAGTTATTTTCACGTGAAAAAGGAAAAGAGACAGAAAAGTGGGAAAAAAAGGGCAAAGAGAACCAGAGAACAAGGGTTGAAGAGAGGAAGAACTTGAAGTTGCAGGATTTGCCGGATTAACTCAGGTAAGGGGGGTTTATCGTCGATTAATGGGTATTATGGGATAATATGTCATGGGTAGTGATAAACCATTGATTTACCTCTGATTGGAATAATTATGCTGAAAATTGTGAACTTTTGGGATGAACGAATCTGGATTAAAATTGAAGAAAATTCGTAGATGCAATAGTGTTAGAAATTGTGAGATCGAATAGGTTATGATTCGTGTTAGATGATATGAACGATTATTGTGAAAAATTGGACTGTGGAAGGTTGAATTGGATAGATCTCGTAGCAGAGAAAGCCATAGCAGATCTGGAAGTCTGGTTTCTGGTCATACGCGTATGGCACTAGGCAATACGCGTATGAGATGGTCTGGTACGCGTATGGCACTAGGCAATACGCGTATGGATGAGGAAGATGATGTTTTGAACGTAGTTTGGTCTCTGTTGGTACGCGTATGGGGAAGTGATACGCGTAGCATACGCGTATGAGATGGTGTTACGCGTATGGGATTTGGTCAGGAGATGGGCCATACGCGTATGAGACTAGGCAATACGCGTATGGGCAGGCTTGTGATTTTCCTGAGCTGTTGTTGTGCAGTTTTTAGCTGTTCAGCTGAGTAATGTGATTTAGCTGATGTATGATATATTAGGGATCATTCCCCGTTGTTTTGAGTAGTATAGGTATTAGTAGAGTGTGCTAATACTGTGGTTGTTATTTGGCATGATATGATATGCTTATGTGATAAAATACTGATGATGTGTGATGGTATGCATGATGCTGTGAATGTATCAGTTATGTGTGCATTTGTGAATAGACTGTTTTATGGCTTAGAGTGTGAGCATATGTCTATTCTTGATTGTTGTTGATGATGTAGCATTGCTAGGTGATTAGCGTGCATAGTATGGCCTTTATGGTGGTAGCTAATTCCCATGGTGAGGAATTAGTGATGAGTTATGGTGGATTGTTGTTGATGTTTGCATGCTAGGTGATTTAGCGTGCATAGCATGGCCCTTGGGGTGGTAGCTAATTCCCATGGTGAGGAATTAGTGATGTGAGTCACTAGGTCTCAAATGAATGGGACTAGTGAGCTTGGTAGCCGTACCTGGATTTGGTCGGTGAGGTTGAACTATATGTTCACGAATAGTCGGTACCACATGCATGGAGTCTCATTGCATTTGTATTGTATGGCGTATAATATGAATGGATGTATTCCAATATTATACGTGTGTTTTGTGGTTGAGTTGAGTATGATTTTAGTTGATGTTGCCGCTGCTGAATGTATGATCTGATTAGGGTGATGAATGTGTGAAATTACTTGGCATTACATGTTAATTTATAATGCTTATTATATCGATTGAGAAACTCACCCTTACAACTATTTTTCAGGTAACGAGCAGTGATTGAGTAGAAGCTAGTGCTTGGAGTCTAGTGTAGTTCCTTAGTGGGTCATGCTCTGGTAGATGTAACATCGGGAAGGGATGTTTTAATTGTTTTATTGCTGGTTGTTGAACCAGTTTACATGTAATGTGTTACATGTTTTGCATGATTGATTTGATTTCTATCCGCTGCGAATTATGTAATGTTTATTTTGATTAAATAAAGAGCATGACAGTTATTTTGGTGAATGGTGTGAAGTGATTGTGTGACACCCTTAATTGCATATTTACTCTGATTGAGATATTGTTGTTTTAATTAAATATTTGGGGGTATTTTAGAAGGGTGTTACATTAGTGGTATCAGAGCATAGTCGGTCGAGTCGAGTCGTAATTATTCTGTTTCCCCTGTACGGGATATGTGTTGTGTAACCCTATCAGTACTTATTGTTTAGCTTGTTGGGTTTTCAGAATCGAGATGGCTGGAAGAGGTAGAGATGATGCTGCGATTGCTGAGGCTCTGGGTATGCTAGCTGGAGTACTTGGAGGAAATCCGAATGTTGTGGGAATGGGAGCTGCTCGTCAACTGAGTGAGTTCCAGAAGAACAATCCTCCAATGTTCAAGGGAGCATACGATCCAGATGGTGCTCAGAAGTGGTTGAAGGAGATCGAGAGGATCTTCCGAGTGACTGAGTGTGCCGATAACCAGAAGGTCAGGTTCGGTACGCATATGCTGTCAGAAGAAGCAGATGATTGGTGGGTTGCTACCCGCGCTGAGTTGGAAACTGCTGGGAATGCTGAGATCACTTGGGCTGTGTTCAGAGAGAGATTCCTGAGGAAGTACTTTCCAGAGGATGTCAGAGGAAAGAAAGAGATAGAGTTCTTGGAATTGAAGCAGGGTAATCGGTCTGTTACTGAGTATGCTGCTAAGTTCACAGAGCTGTCGAAGTATTACACTCCCTATAACGAGGCTACTGGGGAATTTTCAAAGTGTGTGAAGTTTGAGAACGGGTTGCGTCCCGAGATCAAGCAGGCTATTGGGTATCAGCGGATTAGAGTGTTTTCCGATTTGGTTGACTGTTGCAGGATTTTTGAACAGGATACCAAGGCCAAAGCGGAGAGCTATCAGCAGAGGGTTGATAGGAAAGGCAAGAATCAGAATGATCGTGGGAAACCGTATGCAGCTGGCAAAGGTTTCCAGAGACAGAGTGGGATGAAGAGGCCTAGTGGGGGAGACTCTAGTGCCCCTGCTAAGTGTTACAGATGTGGTCAGGCTGGACATCGTTTCCATGAGTGTACCAGTGCTGAGAAGAAGTGTTTCAAGTGTGGCAAAGGTGGTCACTTGGCTGCAGAGTGCCGGTTGAAGGCTATGACTTGTTTCAACTGTGGAGAGGTGGGTCATATTAGCCCACAGTGTCCTAAGCCGAAGAAAGAGAATCAGTCGGGAGGCAAGGTCTTTGCTTTATCGGGTTCTGAGACTGCTGCAGATGATCGTTTGATCCGAGGTACGTGTTATATTAATGGCTTTCCTCTTGTAGCTATTATTGACACAGGTGCGACTCATTCCTTTATATCTTTGGATTGTGCTGTGAAACTTAAGTTAGAGATATCTGAGATGCATGGAAGTATGGTGATTGATACTCCTGCGAAGGGTTCAGTGACTACTACTTCAGTTTGTTTAAATTGTCCTTTGAGTATTTTTGGTAGAGACTTTGGGATGGACCTAGTGTGTCTTCCACTAGTGCAGATTGATGTTATTCTGGGTATGAACTGGTTGGTGTGTAACCGAGTTTATATCAATTGTTTTGATAAGACTGTGATCTTTCCTGAGATTGAGGAAGGAAAGGATTTGTTTCTATCAGCGAGGCAGGTGGGTGAGGCAGTAGCAGATGGGGCAGAGTTGTTTATGCTGTTAGCGACTTTGGAGGCTAAAGATAAACTGGTGATTTGCGATCTAGCTTGAAGGTGAGAAAAACAAGAAAGGGGGGGGGGGGTTTGAATTGTTTGAAAAATAAGCGCTTTTCCAAAAAGAAAATCACACAATGATTTTATACTGGTTCGCTTATAACACAAAGCTACTCCAGTCCACCCGGCCAAGGTGATTTCGCCTTCAACAAGGACTTAATCCACTAATCTTGAAAGATTACAAACAACACCTAAGAGAGAAGAAAATCTCTTAGTCTTCCCAAGTCTACAGACTACACAGAGTCACTTGAGGAAATCAAACAAATAAAAGATACAAGATATGTAATCTAGAGTGCTTCTAGGAAAGCAGGTATTACAAACTTAAGAACAGATTTTTTTACTTAATAAGCAAAAGCTTAGTGAAATTCTTTGAGAGCAAAGATGATTTTCTTGAGCGTGAAATAATTCAGTATAGTTTTGGCTAGTTGATTTCTTGTTTACTGAATGTTGATTGCATCTCTATTTATATAAGAGTTGGAGTAGAGTTGAATCTGGTGGATATTAAACTGAGTTTACTCCATCACTTAAATAGCTTCTGCAGTTTAACTTTTCCTCTTTGAAGTGACTACTTACCACAAGTAGTATCTTCTCTCTTGGAAGTGGAGATTAACGTCTCTTTCTCTGTTTAGGAAATCCATTTGAAAATCTTTACTTGTCTTCAACGTTACTCTTTCATGATTAGCAAATCCATAATCAGAGTATTTGTGTTTCTGGAGAATCTTGAAATCTTGCTTCTGATGTTGATCTCTTGAGAGTTCAGATGGCGCTGATAACTTTCAGATATACAAATAACGTTTCTCCAGAATCAGAGCTTCTAGACTTTACTTCATGTTCAGATGCTTCTGATACTTTGCAGTTTTGTCCAGAGTCAGAGTTTCTTGAACGAGATTCCACTTCAGATGCTTCTGATACTTGAGAATTTGTATCTGATCTTGTTGTGCATCTGATGACATCATCAGATTTACTACTTCTTTCTTTAGAACCCTGCACACTTAGAAACTTTTCGTTAGGGTGCCATTTTTGGTTTCATCCTTTGTTATCATCAAAATCAAGGAATCTGTTGTAGAACAATTTTTGTTCTTACAATCTCCCCCTTTTTGATGATGACAAAACAACTTAAAATAGCAGATGAAACATGAAATAAATAAGATCAGATAGACAGAAGCTCCCCCTGAGTTAGTGCTAGGGAGTTCAGAAGTTCTTACCAGAGCTTTCCAAGTAATGAGATTTCTGAAAACTTTCTGCAATTTCTTAATTTTAATGTTAGAGCTATTTAACCAGAGTTATTTTTATCAGAGCTATTTCTACAATTGTTGCAGAGTGCTTAAGGTTTTTAGACAATTTTCATCAGAGCTATTTAATGATTTCTCCCCCTTTTTGTCAGAATCAAAAAGACATAGAAAATAAATAATTGAAGAGAAAAACAAAACATTGTATTAAAATATAGCAGAAACGAAAAACAAGAGAACACAGACATCAGAGTCAGCAAAACAAGAAAGCAAAAAACAAGAAGGCAGGCAAAACATAAAAGCCTAAGTGCCTAAGGGTTCTGAGGCAATTTCTGCAAGATCATGGCAAGCATCTTCTGGATATTCTCATTGACCGTATCTTGCTTGTCCATTCTGTCTCGGAGGATGTTCTGATCTTCCTTAAGGTCCTTCAGAGTCTGAAGGATCATGGGAACAGCAGTTGAAGACTCCCCCTGAGTCAGAGCCTGCTGGGCTTCAGCTTCTGCAGCAGCTTGAGCTTCTGCATCTGCCAGAGCCTTAGCTTCAGCTTCTTGTTGTCTTAGGATTTCTGCTTCTTTTGCCAGTCTTTCTTCCTCTAGTCTTTTTGCTTCTTCTTCAGCTTCCTTAGCCAACCTTTCTTCCTCAAGCCTTCTGGCTTCAGCCTCTCTAGCTAATCTCTCCTGGAGTCTTTCCTCAGCATCTCTGATGTAGCCATTTCTGACTTGTTCAGAGACACTCTTCAGCCTATAAGACTCAGAGGTCATCCAACTAATGACTCTATTCCAGTGTGTCCTAACAGACTTAGGATCATCACTGACTTCAGAGTTGTTAGCCAGAGACTTGATCTTCTGGATTGAAGCTTCTGCTACCTGCCTGATGGCTTCCTCAAGGGTAGGTATGGTAAGTTCAGGTTCAGGTTCAGGTGAATGAGGTGGAGAGTTTGGAGGGCTAAGATTTAGAGTTTGAGGTTCAGATTCTGCTTCTGGTTGAAGTTCAGAATCTGCTTCTGGTTGAAGACTGGGGGATGAAGCATAAAGTGGATTTAGGTCTAATGGGTCAGAGTCTGGTCCAGGTACAGCGGGAATAATTGGTGGAGTGATATTAGAGGTGAAGGGATCAGATGGTTGAGTTTCAGAGGGGAGAGTTGTTGTTTGTTATGGTGGAAGTGAAGTTTGGAGTGGTGAGGTTACTTCAGATTGTGTTAGAGTTTGTTGTTGAGAGGCAAATCTGTTGGCATAGAGAGTGGCTATGGTTGGGGATTCAGGATCAGAAAAATCAGGGTCAGAAGAGAGGGAAACATGAGGAGGTGATTCAGGTTCAGAGGATGAAGAAGAAGAGGTGCTTTGGTGAGTTTGTGCAGGTTGAGAGGGAGGAATGAAAGTTCTGACTATGTTTAGAACTGGTGTAGGTTGGGAGGTTCTGGTGATTGAGGGTGGGATTTCAGAGGTAGTATATAAGGGAGGTGTTGTGAGAGGATGAGAAGAAGCCATCATAGGTACAGAAGTAGCAAGAGGAATAGACATACCAGAAGAAGAAGTTTGCAAAGGAGCAGGAGATTTGGTTCCAGAAGATTCTCCAAGTCTGGCTTTCTTTGCTTTCCTTGCCTCAGCAGCTATCTGTTTCTCAGAGACACCTCTCTTGTATCTGACTAGATCTTCTACTGAATCCAGACAGTCGTCGAGACTGAAATCAGAAATATCAACACCCTCATCCAGACGATCCTGAAGGTAGATAGCAATGGCACTCTTGGGTTCATTCTTGAAGAACCTGGCAATACCATGAGGCATCTTCCTCTGATCTTTTAGAGACTCCCAGGATGTATCCAGAGTGGGCTTGACTCTAATCTCTTTGATGATTCCCATGCTTTTGAGGTTTCTGGCATTTAAAGGCTTCCCAGTTTCTATGGCCAGATCATTCATCAGCTTCGCCTTCTCCAGTTGGTCAACCAAACCATGCTCAATGAAGACATCAGAAAGCAACCTTCCCAGAGGGATGTAAGACCTTGGCTTCATATTGTTTCTGGTTTCTTTGACAGAATCCCTCAGATATCTGAAGAGGAGAACAGGGAGGTTGATCTGGATACCCTTCTGAATACAGTATAAAATGCATTTCTGATCAGCATTTATGTAATCAGAGGAGTTGGAGGCTGGGCGATGGTGAATAGTACCCAGAATGATTTTTAGCCACACTCGGAGGTTCTGGTGTAGCTCTTTGTTCTTAGAGGGGTTTCCTTCAACATTTGGTTTGAATATTGTTGGGTTGATAACTTCAGTGATGCGTTTTGACCTAGGAGGAATGTTGTAGATCCTTTTTCCTCCACTTTGCTCCATATTCAACAGGGAAGCAATAGACGCTTCTGTGATGACTATCTTCACTCCCAGAACAAATGAGACAATGAATTGGTCATCTGCATCAGCATGTCTCCAGAACTCTTTGACCAAAAGAGGGTAGATTGGACCATACAACCTTTGAAAATAGTTCTCCCACCCTTGTTGACGTAGTTCTCCAGTTAGATCAACGCCATTTCTTTTTAGGTTGTCAAAATCAACCAAAGATTCACACAAAACATCCAAACCTTCAAAGGGAGTTGAAAGGTTTATGTGGCGTTCTCGGTCAAGAATGTGGGGTTCTTGATAAACAGGGGTTATGGTGACGCCTGTAACAGTTGGTGTTTGAGAGTTTGAGGTTTGGGGATTAGAACTGGATTCCATCTGTTGGGAGAAGTTAAAAACTTCTTGCTGTTGAGCATCCATGAAAAAGATTGATGAAGAAGGTGAAGAACTTGCAGAGAACTTGCAGAGAAGGGTTTAGGGTTTTAGAGTGAGTGAAAGTGATAAGTGTGTGAAGTGTGAGAAAAGTGTTTATATACCTAAGTTCAAACACATGCAAAACGACACACATTCCAGCGTTAGCACAAAAATCAAAATAGCACGTTTGGGGGGAAAAATGATTACAGCTAATAAATGAATGTCTAATCCCAACAGTACGCACACTGCTCAAGGAGATTTCAAACGTTCTGACCTTTGATTTCTTTTGACAGCTGTCTAGAAGTTCTAGGGTTAGACGTTTGAAGTTCCACGTGTTGATGTATCTGATCTTCAGGAATACCAAAGGGTTGGTTTCTGAAGATTTCTAACTCAGATATCTTCTTAACTTGTAGAAGTATCAGAGTCAGAGGCAGAAGTGTATTTGTTTTTATCAGAGTCTCATTTTACATGTTCAGAGCCAAATTTTACTCAGGGCAATTTTTAATGTTCAGATTTTCTAATATAAAAAGAAATCTATCTTCAGCTAGAGGCTTAGTAAAGATATCTGCCCATTGATGTTCTGTATCAATGAACTTTAATGTTACTATCCCTTTCTGAACATAGTCTCTGATAAAATGATGTTTTATTTCTATGTGTTTGGCTCTGGAATGTAGAATGGGATTCTTACTTAAACAAATAGCAGCAGTATTATCACAAAAGATAGGAATGTTACTCTCAAATATCTGAAGATCTTCTAGCTGATGCTTCATCCAGAGCATCTGAGTTGTGCACAGTGATGCTGAGATGTATTCTGCTTCTGCAGTTGATAGAGCAATAGTTGACTGTCTTTTGCTAGCCCAGGAGATTAGATTGTTTCCCAGAAGCTGGCAATTTCCAGATGTGCTTTTTCGTTCTATTCTATCTCCTGCGTAGTCTGCATCACAATAACCAGAAAGTCTATACTCTGATGTTTTCTCATACATCAGGCCCAGGTTAGGAGTTCCTTTCAGATACTTAAGAATTCTCTTAACAGCTGTTAAATGAGATTCTCTAGGATCTGATTGGAATCTGGCACAGAGACAGACGCTAAAGAGAATATCAGGACGAGTAGCAGTCAGATAGAGAAGAGAGCCTATCATACCTCGATAGAGCTTCTGACAAACTTTGTTGCTTACCTCTTCCTTCTCCAGAATGCAAGTTGGGTGCATAGGAGTCTTTGCAGAGTTGCATTCAGTCATGTCAAACTTCTTCAGAACGTCTTTAATGTACTTGCTTTGATGGACGTACGTGACTTCTGGAGTTTGATTAATTTGAATTCCCAGAAAGAACTTTAGTTCTTGCATTAAACTCATTTCAAACTCTGCCTGCATTAACTTAGAAAATTCTTGGCAAACAGAAATATTAGCAGAACCAAAAATAATATCATCAACATAAATCTGGCATATCATGAGATCATTATTAAGGTTTTTACAGAAGAGTGTAGAATCAACTTTCCCTCTGATAAAATTTTGTTCCAGAAGAAAATTGCTTAAGCGTTCATACCAAGCTCTGGGAGCTTGTTTAAGTCCATATAAGGATTTCTTAAGTTTAAAAACATGTTCTGGAAAATTTGAGTTTTCAAAGCCTGGAGGTTGATTGACATACACTTCTTCTGAAATATAACCATTAAGGAATGCACTCTTGACATCCATTTGATATAGTTTAATAGAATGATTAATAGCAAAATATACAAGAAGACGAATAGATTCTAACCTTGCAACTGGAGCAAAAGTTTCATTATAATCAATACCTTCTTGTTGACTATAACCTTGAGCTACCAGTCGTGCTTTGTTTCTGACAACTTCTCCTTTCTCATTCAGCTTGTTTCTGAAAACCCATCTGGTTCCAATGACGTGAGTGCCTCTGGGTTTAGGAACGAGATCCCAGACATCATTCTTGGAGAATTGATCCAACTCTTCTTGCATAACTGCCACCCAATCGTTATCTTGAAGAGCTTCATCACAGGACGTAGGCTCAATCAGAGACACTAGTCCCAGAGGAATATCTTCAGAAGTTCTGAAGGTAGATCTGGTTCTAACAGGTTCATCTTTGTTTCCCAAAATCAAATCTTCAGATACGTTAATACGACTTTTAACTTTCCTTGGAATTTCTGGAGATTTAATTTCTTCAGAGTCAGGAGTGACGGTTGCTTCTGGAGTTTTCTCAGATTCTACCAGAGTGATCTCTAAATCTGCAAACTTTTCAACTAGCTTTGACTTTTCAGGGTCAAGCTTATCATCAAATCTAACATGAATTGATTCCTCCACAATTTTGGTTTCTGTGTTGTATACTCTGTAGCCTTTAGAGCGTTCTGAGTATCCTAACATAATACCTTTCTGTGCTTTGGAATCAAACTTGTTCAGATGTTCTTTAGTATTTAATATAAAGCAAATGCATCCAAAAGGATGAAAATATGAGATGTTGGGTTTTCTTCCCTTACACAGTTCATAGGGAGTCTTTTCCAGAATAGGTCTAATAGAGATTCTATTCTGAATGTAACACGCTGTATTTACAGCTTCTGCCCAAAAGTGCTTTGCTACATTGGTTTCATTGATCATGGTTCTGGCCATCTCTTGGAGTGTCCTTTCTTCCTCTCTACAACTCCATTTTGTTGTGGAGTTCTAGGGCAGGAGAAATCATGGGATATTCCATTAGAGTCAAATAATTCTTCAAAATCTTTATTTTCAAATTCTCCACCATGATCACTTCTGACTCTAACAATTTTAGAGTCAAATTCTTTTTGCACTTTAGAACAGAAACTGGTGAATACAGAGTGAGACTCACTCTTGTGCTTTAGGAATTTTACCCATGTCCAGCGGCTGTAATCATCAACGATTACTAGTCCATACTTCTTTCCATTGACTGATGCTGTTTTCACAGGACCAAATAAGTCAATGTGAAGAAGCTCCAGAGGCTTAGAGGTAGAAACAACATTTTTCTTTTTAAAAGATGTTTTTGAAAACTTTCCTTTCTGACAAGCTTCACACAGAGCATCTGAAGAAAACTTCAGTTTAGGTAAGCCTCTGACTAACTCAAGTTTAGTTAGCTGAGAAAGTTTTCTCATGCTAATGTGGCCTAAGCGTCTATGCCATACCCATTGCTCTTCGTGAACTGACATTAAACATTTAACATTTTGATCTTTTAAATCAGAAAGATTTATTTTATAAATGTTGTTTTTCCTCTTGCCTGTGAAAAGGACAGAGCCATCGTTCTGATCAATGGCTTTACATGTTTTTTGATTAAAGATTACATCATAACCGTTATCACTTAATTGACTTATGGATAACAAGTTATGCATTAATCCTTCTACATAAAGAACATCAGATATAGAGGGAAGAGTACCATTACCAATAGTTCCGGAGCCTCTGATCCTTCCTTTCTGATCTCCTCCGAAGCCTACAAATCCAACGTCTTTAAGTTCCAGGCTTTGGAACATAGACTTTCTTCCCGTCATATGTCGCGAGCATCCAGAGTCCAGGTACCATGACTGGTGTCTGAACTTTGCTGCATAGGATATCTGCAACATAGATAATCTTATCTTTCGGTACCCAGAATCTCTTGGGTCCTTTCAGATTAGTTTTCCCAGAGTTTCTCACAACTTTGGGTCTTCTAGCATTTTTAAATTTGTGTTCTTGTGTGTGTGTATAGTGGTATGAAAAAGGAGATTTAATTTGATCACTTGTAGAAGGTTTATCTTTCTCAGGATCATAACCAATTCCCCTTTTATTATTCTGACTTACTCCATAAATCATGGATGCCATAATACTCCTATCTATCCCATTCTTCAGAAATTTTTGAAAGGCTTCTTCATATTTATAAATAATTTCATTTGAAGTTTGTGGTGCTTGAGACAACGTTTCTTCTAATTCTAAGCTTTTTGTTTTAGCTCCATCTCTTTCTATCGTTAGAGATCTGATAGTATCATCTCGTGCTAGAATTGTTGTCTCAAGTCTACTACATACTTCAGATTTTGCTTTAAGAAGGCCTTTAATGTCTTTAACTTTTTGTTTTAATTTCTGAAGAGAGGTAAGAGTTTCTGATAAACATGATTCTAAGTCAGATCTAGAAAGTTCAGAAAATACCTCTTCAGATTCTTCATCTGAGCTGCTGGATGTGGTAGCCATAAGAGCTACGTTGGCCTGTTCATCAGAGTCAGATTCTGATGATTCGGATTCACTATCGTCCCAGGTGGCCATTAATCCCTTCTTTGTTCTGAAGGTATTTTTCTTGAAGCTTTCTTTCTTAGAGTTATCTTTCTTCAGCTTGGGGCATTCATTTCTGTAATGACCTGTTTCTTTACATTCAAAACAGGTAATATCTTTGTTAGGTTTACCTTTTGAAGTTGACTCTGATCGATCCCCTCTGGGTCTTGATCTTCTGAAGTTGTTGTTGTTCCTCTTTTTCCAGAGTTGCTTAACTCTTCTGGTTAGTAGGGACAGTTCTTCTTCATCATCAGAGTCTTCAGGTTCAGAGTCATCAGTGTCTGCAGTTTCTGCTTGAAGGGCTTTGGTTCTGTCTGACTTCCGTCTTTCAGGTCTGGACTTCAGCGCCACTGACTTGTTCTTTTTCTGAGGCTCATCCTCCTCTAGTTCTATCTCATGGCTTCTGAGAGAACTAACAAGTTCTTCAAGGCTGATATTGTTCAGATCCTTTGATAACTTCAGAGCAGTAACCATTGGTCTCCATTTCTTTGGCAGACTTCTGACAATCTTCTTAACATGATCTGCAGTCGTGTATCCTTTGTCTAGCACTTTAAGAACTGCAATAAGAGTTTGGAATCTGGAAAACATAGCTTCTATAGCTTCGTCATCTTCCATCTTGAAGGCTTCATATTTCTGGATCAGCGCCAGAGCCTTCGTCTCCTTGACTTGGGAGTTTCCTTCATGGGTCATCTTCAGAGAGTCAAGTATATCTTTAGCCGTCTCTCTGTTGGTGATCTTTTCGTATTCGTTGTATGATATAGCATTTAGAAGTATTGTTCTGGCCTTGTGGTGATTCTTGAAGACACGTTTCTGATCTTCTGACATCTTACTTCTGGAAACTTCAGCTCCATTTAAGATTGGAGGTTTGTATCCATCTGTGACAATGTCCCAGAGGTCAGCATCATAACCCAGAAAGAAACTTTCGATTCTATCTTTCCAGTAATCAAATTTTTCTCCATCAAAAAACAGGAGGCTTGGCATTGTAAGAATCTTTCTCATTTGAGTGGGCCATTGTTTTTCTCGTACTGGATCTCTCTACACGGTTAAGTGTTTGATTAGAAAATCAATAACAGAGCCGGAGCTCTGATACCAATTGAAGGTGAGAAAAACAAGAAGGGGGGGGGGGTTTGAATTGTTTGAAAAATAAGCGCTTTTCCAAAAAGAAAATCACATAATGATTTTATACTGGTTCGCTTATAACACAAAGCTACTCCAGTCCACCCGGCCAAGGTGATTTCGCCTTCAACAAGGACTTAATCCACTAATCTTGAAAGATTACAAACAACACCTAAGAGAGAAGAAAATCTCTTAGTCTTCCCAAGTCTACAGACTACACAGAGTCACTTGAGGAAATCAAACAAATAAAAGATACAAGATATGTAATCTAGAGTGCTTCTAGGAAAGCAGGTATTACAAACTTAAGAACAGATTTTTTTACTTAATAAGCAAAAGCTTAGTGAAATTCTTTGAGAGCAAAGATGATTTTCTTGAGCGTGAAATAATTCAGTATAGTTTTGGCTAGTTGATTTCTTGTTTACTGAATGTTGATTGCATCTCTATTTATATAAGAGTTGGAGTAGAGTTGAATCTGGTGGATATTAAACTGAGTTTACTCCATCACTTAAATAGCTTCTGCAGTTTAACTTTTCCTCTTTGAAGTGACTACTTACCACAAGTAGTATCTTCTCTCTTGGAAGTGGAGATTAACGTCTCTTTCTCTGTTTAGGAAATCCATTTGAAAATCTTTACTTGTCTTCAACGTTACTCTTTCATGATTAGCAAATCCATAATCAGAGTATTTGTGTTTCTGGAGAATCTTGAAATCTTGCTTCTGATGTTGATCTCTTGAGAGTTCAGATGGCGCTGATAACTTTCAGATATACAGATAACGTTTCTCCAGAATCAGAGCTTCTAGACTTTACTTCATGTTCAGATGCTTCTGATACTTTGCAGTTTTGTCCAGAGTCAGAGTTTCTTGAACGAGATTCCACTTCAGATGCTTCTGATACTTGAGAATTTGTATCTGATCTTGTTGTGCATCTGATGACATCATCAGATTTACTACTTCTTTCTTTAGAACCCTGCACACTTAGAAACTTTTCGTTAGGGTGCCATTTTTGGTTTCATCCTTTGTTATCATCAAAATCAAGGAATCTGTTGTAGAACAATTTTTGTTCTTACATAGCTGTGGTGTGTGATTTTCCTGATGTGTTTCCTGAAGAAGTGAATGAATTACCGCCAGAGCGTGAAGTTGAGTTCTCGATTGATTTGGTACCTGGTACTAGGCCGATATCGATGACTCCGTACCGTATGTCTGCTGTTGAGTTAACTGAATTGAAGAGTCAGTTGGAAGATCTGTTGGATAAGAAATTTATTCGTCCGAGTGTGTCGCCGTGGGGTGCACCAGTGTTATTGGTTAAGAAGAAAGAAGGTACTATGAGGTTGTGTGTGGACTACAGGCAACTGAATAAAGTAACGATCAAGAATCGGTATCCTTTGCCGAGGATTGATGATTTGATGGATCAGTTGGTTGGTGCGAGTGTGTTCAGCAAGATAGATTTGAGGTCGGGATATCATCAGATACGTGTGAAAACTGAGGATATTCAGAAGACTGCTTTCAGAACAAGGTATGGACATTATGAATATTCTGTAATGCCTTTTGGTGTGACTAATGCGCCTGGAGTATTTATGGAGTATATGAATAGGATTTTCCATCCGTACCTAGATCAGTTTGTTGTGGTGTTTATTGATGATATTTTGGTGTATTCGAAATCTGAAGAAGAGCATGCTGAACATTTGAGAGTGGTTTTAGGAGTTCTACGAGAAAAGAAGTTATTTGCTAAACTCTCTAAGTGTGAATTTTGGTTAGAAGAAGTTAGTTTTCTTGGTCACGTAATTTCAGGAGATGGTGTTGCTGTTGATCCTTCTAAGATAGAAGCGGTATCTAAGTGGGAAGCTCCGAAGTCAGTTTCTGAGATAAGGAGTTTTCTTGGACTTGCAGGATATTATAGGAAGTTCATTGAGGGATTTTCTAAGTTGGCGTTACCGTTGACGATGTTGACTAGAAAGGGGCAAGCGTTTGTTTGGGACTCAAAATGTGAAGAAGGTTTCCAAGAGTTAAAGAGAAGGTTAACTACTGCTCCTATTCTGATATTACCGAGTCCGTCGGAACCATTTGAGGTTTACTGTGATGCTTCATTGTTGGGTTTGGGTGGTGTGTTGATGCAGAATAAGCAAGTTATAGCTTATGCTTCGAGACAGCTGAGGGTTCATGAGAGGAACTATCCGACGCACGATTTAGAGTTGGCAGCTGTGGTATTTGTTCTGAAGTTATGGAGACATTACTTGTACGGGTCAAGATTTGAGGTTTTCAGTGACCATAAAAGTTTAAAGTATTTGTTTGATCAGAAAGAGCTGAATATGAGACAGAGGAGATGGTTAGAGTTTCTGAAGGATTATGACTTTGGTTTGAATTACCATCCGGGTAAAGCAAACGTAGTGGCTGATGCATTGAGTCGGAAATCATTGCATATGTCTATGTTAATGGTTAAGGAATTGGATTTAATTGAGCAGTTTAGAGACTTGAGTTTGGTGTGTGAGAGTACTCACAATAGTGTTAAATTGGGAATGTTGAAGTTAACGAGTGGTATTCTGGATGAGATTAGAGAGGGTCAGAAATCCGATGTGTTTTTGGTTGATAAGTTGACTCTAGTGAATCAAGGTCAAGGTGGTGAATTCAGAGTTGATGAGAATGGTGTTTTGAAATTTGGTAATCGGGTGTGCATTCCGGATGTTACCGAGCTTAAGAAGAGTATTCTTGAGGAAGGACATCGTAGTGGCTTGAGTATTCATCCTGGAGCTACGAAGATGTATCATGATTTGAAAAAGTTATTTTGGTGGCCGGGAATGAAAAGAGAAATTGCGAGTTTTGTTTATTCTTGTTTGACTTGTCAGAAGTCAAAGATTGAGCATCAGAAGCCGTCTGGGCTAATGCAACCGTTGGCTATTCCAGAGTGGAAGTGGGATAGTATCAGTATGGATTTTGTTTCTGGTTTACCGAGGACAAGTAAGAATTTTGAAGCTATTTGGGTGATTGTTGACAGATTGACAAAATCGGCTCATTTCATTCCGATCAGAATGGATTATCCGTTAGAGAGATTAGCCGAGTTGTATATTGAGAAGATTGTAAGTTTGCATGGTATTCCGTCGAGTATTGTTTCGGACAGAGATCCTAGATTTACATCGAAGTTCTGGGAAGGTTTGCAGAGGGCTTTGGGAACTAAGTTGAGATTGAGTTCTGCATATCATCCGCAGACTGATGGTCAGACTGAGAGGACGATTCAGTCACTGGAGGATCTTTTGAGGGCTTGTGTTTTGGAAAAGGGAGGTGCTTGGGATTGTTATTTACCTTTGATTGAGTTTACCTACAACAATAGTTTTCATTCGAGCATTGGTATGGCACCGTTTGAAGCTTTGTATGGTAGGAGATGTCGGACACCTTTATGTTGGTATGAGTCCGGTGAGAGTGCTGTGGTTGGACCGGAAATTGTTCAACAAACTACGGAAAAGATTAAGATGATTCAGGAGAAGATGAGGATTGCTCAGAGTCGTTAGAAGAGTTATCACGACAAGAGGAGAAAGTCACTTGAGTTTCAAGAGGGAGATCATGTGTTTCTTCGTGTTACTCCGATAACTGGGGTTGGTCGAGCTTTGAAGTCGAAGAAGTTGACATCTCGATTTATTGGTCCTTATCAGATTTTGGAGAGGATAGGGGAAGTAGCCTATCGTATCGCTTTACCGCCGTCGCTTGCGAATTTGCATGAGGTTTTTCATGTGTCTCAGTTGAGGAGGTACATTCCTGATCCGTCGCATGTGGTCCAAGTAGATGATGTACAGGTGAGAGATAACCTGACTGTTGAAACATCACCTATGAGGATCGAGGATCGAGAGTTGAAGCAGTTGCGGGGTAAAGAGATTGCTTTGGTAAAGGTAGCTTGGGGCGGACCAGCAGGTGGCAATGTGACTTGGGAACTTGAGAGTCAGATGAAGGAGTCTTATCCTGAGTTATTCACTTGAGGTATGTTTTCGAGGACGAAAACTCTTTTAGTGGGGGAGAGTTGTAACACCCCGATAAAATAAGATAATTATTTAATTTAAGTTAATAATATATTTATTAATTTAATTAAATAATTGGAATAATAATTATTGGAATATTATTGGGATTATTATTATTGGGTTATTATTTTATTGGAATAAAAGTAGAAATCAGTAAAAAGGTTCCATTTGGTAAAAAGAGTTATTTTCACGTGAAAAAGGAAAAGAGACAGAAAAGTGGAAAAAAAAGGGCAAAGAGAACCAGAGAACAAGGGTTGAAGAGAGGAAGAACTTGAAGCTGCAGGATTTGCCGGATTAACTCAGGTAAGGGGGGTTTATCGTCGATTAATGGGTATTATGGGATAATATGTCATGGGTAGTGATAAACCATTGATTTACCTCTGATTGGAATAATTATGCTGAAAATTGTGAACTTTTGGGATGAACGAATCTGGATTAAAATTGAAGAAAATTCGTAGGAATTAGATGCAATAGTGTTAGAAATTGTGAGATCGAATAGGTTATGATTCGTGTTAGATGATATGAACGATTATTGTGAAAAATTGGACTGTGGAAGGTTGAATTGGATAGATCTCGTAGCAGAGAAAGCCATAGCAGATCTGGAAGTCTGGTTTCTGGTCATACGCGTATGGCACTAGGCAATACGCGTATGAGATGGTCTGGTACGCGTATGGCACTAGGCAATACGCGTATGGATGAGGAAGATGATGTTTTGAACGTAGTTTGGTCTCTGTTGGTACGCGTATGGGGAAGTGATACGCGTAGCATACGCGTATGAGATGGTGTTACACGTATGGGATTTGGTCAGGAGATGGGCCATACGCGTATGAGACTAGGCAATACGCGTATGGGCAGGCTTGTGATTTTCCTGAGCTGTTGTTGTGCAGTTTTTAGCTGTTCAGCTGAGTAATGTGATTTAGCTGATGTATGATATATTAGGGATCATTCCCCGTTGTTTTGAGTAGTATAGGTATTAGTAGAGTGTGCTAATACTGTGGTTGTTATTTGGCATGATATGATATGCTTATGTGATAAAATACTGATGATGTGTGATGGTATGCATGATGCTGTGAATGTATCAGTTATGTGTGCATTTGTGAATAGACTGTTTTATGGCTTAGAGTGTGAGCATATGTCTATTCTTGAATTGTTGTTGATGATGTAGCATTGCTAGGTGATTAGCGTGCATAGTATGGCCTTTATGGTGGTAGCTAATTCCCATGGTGAGGAATTAGTGATGAGTTATGGTGGATTGTTGTTGATGTTTGCATGCTAGGTGATTTAGCGTGCATAGCATGGCCCTTGGGGTGGTAGCTAATTCCCATGGTGAGGAATTAGTGATGTGAGTCACTAGGTCTCAAATGAATGGGACTAGTGAGCTTGGTAGCCGTACCTGGATTTGGTCGGTGAGGTTGAACTATATGTTCACGAATAGTCGGTACCGCATGCATGGAGT